>NW_022280194.1:71466-75039 GCF_004355925.1 Anarrhichthys ocellatus
CCTCTTCTGTCTCACTAAACGTCCTCTTCTGTCTCACTAAACGTCCTGTTCTTGTTGAGGAGCTCTGCTTTGACCGTTAATGGTTTAAAGTGGACGTGATGTGAGGCGGATCCAGCTGCACAGTCACATGTTGACTTTAGATTTGTAAATGTCCTTTTCTGTGTTTCAGGAGGTGAAGCAGTACTATGAGGACTACCAGCAGATGAAACAGCAGCTGAGAGAAGAAGCTGAAGCAGAACAGGAAGTTGTAACAAGTAAATACTTTTAAAAAAAAATTTAACTTGTATGTGAATATGGGTTATAATGTTTAATCACGATTAATCTCATTGTTATGGCAAAGTTCAACAATGAATTCAAAAGTAGTGTATTGTGCACTTTTATTTTGAAGTACTGCTATATGAACAACAGGTCAATAACATTTGGTTTAAACACTTTAAACACATCAGGTTGTTGTTAGCAGCAGTATTCCCTTTACACAGCAGCAGTTATAACACAGTTATAATGATTCTGATCATAGATATTCAGCCGGTGTTCACAACTTTATCTTCATGTGTGTAATAGATGATATTTAAATATACTTCTTGAAAACTGCAAACCTATCTACGTCATGTTTTTATGTTTGTTAAATTCTCAGTAGTGATACTAAATGATGCTTATTATACAAAACACTTTAAAAACTCTAAAACAATAATTTAAATGAATCATTTATTTTTTTGGTATTGTGGTCAGACACATATGCAACGCTGATTACCGTAATATGTGTGGTATTTGTTATAAATGTACGTTGGTACATGGAGGGTCTAATGCCGTGTTCACACCAAACGCGAATCATTCGCGCCGCGTATTCGCTTCATTCGCGCCGCCGGTCTCGCCGTGGACTATTTGTGTTCATTCGCGTGAATCGCGCTGGACGCGTCGGAGAGGGGGCGTGGCTTATCGCCCTGAAAGCCGTTCAACTGTCCGCCATTAACCATGGAAAAAATAACCTATTTCTGCTTAGTACGTGTTGTGGAAGTCACAGATATCCTGGGAAACTAAACGCCGTCATGTCATACTACAGCTGTATGAACACAAAACAAACTGATTTGGCTGTGATTTAACGGTCATAAACCGACAAAAAGGGACTCCAAAATAACTACGTAATGATGCCGATTTGTACTTGTCTTCTCAATGGAGCTCGGAAATGCTAGGCTATGCTAACATTGTAGCAGCTCCACCAACAGTCAGAATAACGTCATGTAGACGTAAATACGGCAGCGTCTATTCATTGTTTGTACCATATGGTTTACACACACACATGTATACACATAGTTTGGTCCGGTCTCTATTGATATGAGGTATCGTAGAGCTCTGGGTGAACACAGACGGCTACAGTATTTATTTCCTGATTCAACATCGGCAGGAAGTCAGTGATGACAGGAGAAACATCTCAACGCTGACAGGCTATCGCGCTGGGGCGTAATGCGAATATTTTGCCGAAGTTCAAAATTTTCAACTCACGCATTTGTGGCGAATTCGCGTCAATCGCGCCGTGCCATCGCAAATTCGAGTCACTCCAGTCTCATCGTGTCTGTGCATAGACTTTGTATGTAAACTACTTGCGCAAATAATTTGCGCCGCGTTTGGTGTGAACGCACCATTAGGACCCAGGGGAATGTAGCTGAAGGAAACGGGAAGAGACGGAAGAGACGCCACACAAACCGCTATTCACTGCTCGCTGCCAGCCGGTCGGCCGCCCGGTTCTTCTGTTAAATATGTCCACTTAATAATTTTTAAAAAACTGCATTAACGCGCTATAAAATAATTGTCGGCGTTAATTAATTAATGCGTTAACGCAATAATAACGTGTTAACTTGCCCAGCACTAGTTATAATGTATGAATATTGTATGAATATGGGTTATAATAGCTTCCACAGCACCACATGTTTGTATTTCCTGTCTCAGCCATGAGATGTAACTGAACTTCCTGTCTGTTCAGGAGAGAAGAGGCCGAAGGTCAAGAAGCCGAAGGTGGAGTTCCCTGTTTACGAGCTGTCTTCAGAGAACCTGAACAGTCCAGGTTATGACCAGGCCACGTCCATCGAGGACATCGAAGACCAGATGGACGACTGGCTGCAGGACCGCGGAGCTGCAAAGAAGAAGGTCTGATATTATTCATCAGTTATTAGTCCGATAACTGTTCTTATCAGGAAGATTAAAACCAGAACATCTGATGGAGAACAAACCTTTTAATCACTGATCTTCATACATGTCTTCAGACATTCAGTCTAAATGTCCTCAGACTAAAGTGAACTACAGATAATGTCACTGACTCTTTATTTATGTCCTCAGACTAAAGTTAGCTACAGATGATGTCACTGACTATTTATTTATATCCTCAGACTGCAGACTGGACAGAGGACGAGCTCAGCCTCCTCAGCAGGTTGATGGTTAAATTCCCTGGAGGATCTCCGGGTCGCTGGGAGAAGATTGCTCATGAACTGGGAAGATCTGTGTCTGATGTAAGTTTGTTAATACTGGTTTAAAACCAGTGAAGTGTTAGACAGATATCAGAATCTGTTATTCAGGGTCATGATGATCAGGGTTCAGTTCTCTAAGGGTCAGTAAACAAGATTCAATGTGTTAATGGTTCTGTTGATGGAACATCAAATATTAAATGTTCCAAAAGATGAACTGACTCAATCTGTTTTCTTCAACAGGTGACGACTAAAGTCAAACAGGTGAAAAACAATGTGAGCAACACCTCAGGTAAACTCAACTGTGTTCTACTGTCACCTTCGGGTTCTGTTGTCAGTATCAGGTTCTACTGTTATTATCAGGTTCTACTGTTATTATCAGGTTCTACTGGCATTATCAGGTTCTACTGGCATTATCAGGTTCTACTGGCAGTATCAGGTTCTACTGTTAGTATCATGTTCTACTGTTAGTATCATGTTCTACTGTTATTATCAGGTTCTACTGTTATTATCAGGTTCTACTGTCAGTATCAGGTTCTACTGTTATCATGTTCTGTTATTATCAGGTTCTACTGGCAGTATCAGGTTCTACTGGCAGTATCATGTTCTACTGTTAGTATCATGTTCTACTGTTATTATCAGGTTCTACTGTCAGTATCAGGTTCTACTGTTATCATGTTCTGTTATTATCAGGTTCTACTGTCAGTATCAGGTTCTACTGTTATTATCAGGTTCTACTGTTATCAGGTTCTACTGTCAGTATCAGGTTCCACTGTTATTATCAGGTTCTACTGTCAGTATCAGGTAGGGCTGGGCAGTATGATCAAAAATGCATATGACGGTATTTTGTAAGATTCTGGCAGTTTCACAGTATATCACAGTATTTTTTTTTTCACGTTAAAGCATTAATTAATTAACGCCGAAAAGAAACGGCCGGCCAACGAGCGGTGAACAGCTGTTTGTGTGGCGTGTCTTCCGTTCCGTCACTTCCTGTTTCCTTCACCTACATTCCCCTGGGTCCTAAGCCCCTCCATGGAAAGAAACAGGATTAGACCGTAAGATTTAGTTTTTAGTAGGTGTTGTTTAGGTTTATTTCTTTGGTTATTTATATTTATAT
>NW_022280194.1:75139-78176 GCF_004355925.1 Anarrhichthys ocellatus
ATATATATATACATTCTTCTATTTTATTATTTATTTTATTTTATGATCAGAACAGTGAAGAAAAGGTTACCCTGAAAATGCACACTATGGTACACTAGGTGGCGGTATGCACCTATGCAAGTTGGTTGCGATCCGCCAATGGAATTTAAAGAAGAAGAAACCCCTCCATGTACACCTTCTTATCACCCTCCATGTACCAACGTACATTTATAACAAATACTACACATATTACGGTAATCAGCGTTGCATATGTATCTGACCTAAATACCTTTTGTTGTTCAGTCAGTGTTCATCCTGCATTGTTCTGTTCTTTAATGTAACGTTACTGGAGCGACAGAGCCTCTCCCAGCTGTTAGCAGACTGTTGTTAGCGAGCTTTACCCAGCATGCAGTTCGGCGGTGAAATTTTACAAATGTACAATTATTAGTGCTGCAAATTGTTTGTGTCACAAACTGTTGTGTCGTGGTGTTTTGCCCTGTTAAAGAGCGTTAGTTGTGGGTTGTTAATTGTTATTATAAAGTTATGACCATGACTAGGGTTCCCTCTCAATACAGGTAAGAGGACTAGCTCCGACCGTAACACTACCAGCTGCGAACAATATATATTTTGCTGCCTGTTGAAGAGCGACAGAAGTTGTTTCGGCTGTGCACCGGTATGATGGTATATGAAAAATTCATATCATACGGGAAATTAATACTGGTTGAACCGGTATACCGCCCAGCCCCAGTATCAGGTTCTACTGTTATTATCATGTTCTACTGTCAGTATCATGTTCTACTGTTGTTATCAGGTTCTACTGTTATTATCATGTTCTACTGTCAGTATCGGGTTCTACTGTCAGTATCGGGTTCTACTGTCAGTATCGGGTTCTGCTGTCGGTATCGGGTTCTGCTGTCGGTATCAGGTTCTCCTGTTCTTCCAAGGTTCTACCATCGGGTCTAGTTAACCTTGGTGTCTGTGTTTTAGGTCTGGTGAAGCTGTCGGATCTGAAGGGACCTCTTTTTCCTGTGAGGTCATTTCCGGTTCCTGACAAGCTGATGACTCAGAGAGTGGGAGGAGCCTGTGAGCAGCAGCAGGAGGAGGAAGAGGAAGAAGAACAAGAAGCAGCTCCAGCTGTCAGGAGGAGGAACCGGAAGTCAGCAGCAGAGGGAGAGGAGCTTAAAGTCAGAGGTCGTCGGCAGAGAGATTTTGACCCAACGGCATCAGTGGAGGAGGAGGAGAAGGAGGAGGAGGAGGAGGCGGAGCCTCAGGAGAACAAAGTGGAACCCACAATCTGGACTCAGAATCAACAGAAGCTGCTGGAACTCGCTCTGCAGCAGTTTCCCAGAGGAACAGCAGAGCGCTGGGATCGCATCGCCAAGGTGGTCCCTGGGAAGACTAAGGTGAGACAGGTAGAAAGGTAGACGGTCTACCTGTCTCTCTGTAGGCAGGTAGACCGTCTGTCTGTAGGCAGGTAGACCGTCTCTCTGTAGGCAGGTAGACCGTCTACCTGTAGGCAGGTAGACCATCTCTCTGTAGGCAGGTAACCAGGTAGACCTGATGGCTGATTCATTGATTGGTTATCTAACTTTATATAACCACGAAAGAGATGTTACAGAAGCTATGAGACAGACTTATGGTTAACTAGAAGAACATCTGGAGACCAAACGGGTTTTAAATGTAGTCATTTCATCTGAGACAAAACCCATTGAGTTGCACAAAGTCGTCATTGGAGACGTGAGTTCTGGTGTATCTTCTTCGTTCAGACTCGGACTTACTTACACATGAAGCTGGGATTGATTGATGACCCATCAGCTCTCTACCAATAACTAACTGACCAATGACGGTTCACCTCGTTGTCTTTTCATGTCGGTTGTGAGGAAACATTGTCTGGAATTAGAAGTTGCAGCAGGAAGCCTCCAAAGTGTTAAAAACGTGTATTTCATGTCTGAGCCAGAACCAATCCCTGCCTTTCCTTCATGAGTCATCTAACGATGTGCCAGAACTTCCTTGTTCTCCATAGTCTCCCCAAACTCTTCCCACACCCAGATCAGTCCGTTCCTCCCAATCATCTCCAGGGTTCTCCATCGGTACTCTCTAGAATGCCACCCAGAGACTCCAAGAAGACCGGGTACTCAAACAATAGTCAGAGACTCACAGTTTTATAGAGGCGACACTCTGGTTCTCCACACCTCTCACCCTGGAGAACCCTGAAAAGGAGTCCAGCCCCTCTGAATGTGAACCCAACTATATCTAGTTAATGATGTTCCACCTCCCGAGATCCTGTCCTTACCTGTCAGCTCACATTACTCGACCCCAATGCTCTCCTTCCGGTGGTCCACAGGTCGGCGGCTCTATAAATGACACGCACGCACACACACACACACACACACACCCCCAATAGAAGAATGAACCCTAACCCCAGTAGATTTGAGCCCTACAACTGAATTATTATTATTATTGTAACATAATAATAATAATAATTGAATGAACATTTAACTGATCTGTGTGTTTGTTTTTCAGGAGGAGTGTATGATTCGTTACAAGATGCTAGCAGAGCTCGTTCAGAAGAAGAAACAGAATAAAAGTTGATTGAAGGAACTGAGCACTGACTCCTACTGCTGTGACCTCTGACCTCCTGACGGGTGGGTCACCTGACGGGTCAATGACTGTGTGACCTGTGACTTGTGTGTCAGGTTCAATGTCAGCATTGTTATATTTTTCTCTCCAGGTGAGCTCCCTCCTGATGGGACTGAATCGTTTAGTTTTGTTCTCTGTTACGTGGCGTCTCACCTTCTCAGGTGTTTTATAATTAATGTGTCAAAGGAAGAAGAAAACCTCTGACCTCATAGCTTCATGTGCCTTAATACATACAGCATGCTGTCAATCAAACTCTGTTCAACTAATCAATAAAAAGTATTTATTATCTCCTGCAGTTTGGTTTTATTGTAAATGTGCTGTCTTTTAGTATTTGTTTTCATGATCAATAATGTATCACATGTTTACATGACTATACGTGATCAATATATAATGTATCACATGTTCACATGATTATACT
>NW_022280194.1:78186-78709 GCF_004355925.1 Anarrhichthys ocellatus
TGATTATACTTGATCAATATATAATGTATCACATGTTTACATGATTATACGTGATCAATATATAATGTATCACATGTTTACATGATTATACTTGATCAATAAATGTATCACATGTTTACATGATTATACTTGATCAATATATAATTTATCACATGTTTACATGATTATACTTGATCAATAAATAATGTATCACATGTTTACATTATTATACGTGATCAATATATAATGTATCACAGGTTTACATGATTATACTTGATCAATATATAATGTATCACAAGTTTACATGATTATACATTATCAATATATAATGTATCACATGTTCACATGATTATACTTGATCAATATATAATGTATCACATGTTTACATGATTATACGTGATCAATAAATAATGTATCCCATGTTTACATGATTATACGTGATCAATAAATACTGTACCACATGTTTACATGATTATACTTGATCAATATATAATGTATCTCATGTTTACATGATTATACTTGATCAATATATAATGTATCACAT
>NW_022280194.1:78809-94234 GCF_004355925.1 Anarrhichthys ocellatus
CACATGTTTACATGATTATACTTGATCAATAAATAATGTATCACATGTTTACATGATTATACTTGATCAATAAATAATGTATCACATGCTTACATGATTATACTTGATCAATATATAATGTATCATATGCTTACATGATTATACTTTATCAATATATAATGTATCACATGCTTACATGATTATACTTGATCAATATATAATGTATCACATGTTTACATGATGCTCACACAATGTCCACAGTGTCGGCCTTGAGAGCCACAGACATTGGAGTGTGACGCAGCGGAGAGGAAATAGATACACAGACTGAAAACGATAGACCCTGACGGTCTTAATGAAAAATATTCAGTGTGTATTCATTTTTTAACCCGTTGTTTTCACTTCTTTTAATAACAAACCACTTCCTGATCTCCATGTCCCCACCCCCAGAGGTCCGTTAATCGACGACCCCGTCTGCAGTGCATCACCCTTTTCTCCCTTGTTTATATATGTCTTTTAATCCTTCTTTTTTTCCTCCTTAAATCATTTTAGGCACCCCTCTACCGTATAACCACATGAAATATCTAATATTTATATCTAAATAACTATTTTAAAATATTTATTCAATATTATTTATTCAATAAGTTTTACTAACTGTATCAAACCTTGTGTGCCTTTACATTTTTGCATGTTTTAACCAAATTATTTTCCTTCTATTCCTTTATATAATTTCTTCTAGATATACACGGTAGGGGGTTTGCCACATATTAATTGAAATTAAAGCTGCGAGCAGCGATGAACGGGCCCTCGCACCTTGCCGCGTCTCGGGGGTACTGGCGGGACGCCGGCAGAATCGGCCATAAATATCTGCGACCATCAGACAGCGTGCCCACAAGTTAGACATTTTTAATGCTTGGACTGTGTGACGCTGGAAATTATGTAGTGCAAATATTCCACCAGTTCCTGTATCCACTTTGTGGCGCTAGAGAACACGCGCAAACATGCATTGTGTTGCTCTACATCAAGTATAGACCACATCATGTAAATGTCATATAAATCAGATTCAGTTTGTCACATAACGCTGTCTTCCTGTTGCCAGTAGGTGGCGCTATGACTTTGAGTGAAAATTGGCTTGTAGACATCCTCAGGCCATGACTGTTATCAAATATAGCAAGTTTGGGACATATTTGAGCAAGTCCAGTGGAGTTACATCAGGTTGTTGTTTAATAGCGAATCACCTACAATGGCCGCCACGTCACGGCTACGCCATTCTATCAAACGTAAAGCTTTGAGTAACTTTTAATTGCAAAGGTCTTTAGATTATACTGACCAAATTTGAAAAGGATCTGACAAAGTCTCTAGGAGGAGTTCGTTAAGGTATAGCGACTAGAAATCATGGGAATATTCACACAAAAATCAAAATGGCCGACTTCCTGTTCATTTTAGAGCATTATCCCAAGACAATTTTTTTAAGTCTTCATGTGATACATGTTCCTCCCAAATTTCATACATGTAGGTCAAACGTATTGCTGGGGCTGCATTTTGTGGAGTTACATCCGGGTTGTTGTTTCAAGGCGAATTACGTAAAATGGCCGCCACGCCACGGCTACGCCATTCCATCAAACGTAAAGCTTTGAGTAGCTTTTAATAGCAAAGGTCTTTAGATTATACTGACCAAATTTGAAAAGGATCTGACAACGTCCCTTGGAGGAGTTCGTTAAAGTATAGCGACTAGAAATCATGGGGAAATTCACACAAAAATCAAAATGGCCGACTTCCCGTTAATTTTAGAGCATGGTCCCAAGACACTTTTTTTTAAGTCTTCATGTGATACATGTGCCTACCAAATTCCATACATGTAGGTCAAACGTAGTGCTGGGGCTGCGATTTTGAATATTTGTAGGGGGCGCTATCGAGGCAATTTGAAAGGGTCAAGCCAAAAAGCCATATGAAATATTTATTTCCATCACCTATGACACCTGTGCAAAGTTCCAAGGCTTGTTGAGCATCCTAAGTCACAGAAAAATAAGCTTAATTTTTCATGGCGAATGACGCGTTGCCACGGCAACAGCGTTTAACGACAACTCACAATATTCATGATGAAGCATTATCAATGTCTTACAGCTTAGCTTACCAAATTTGAGACTGATCTGGGTAACTTCCTAGTCGGAGTACATCAAAGTATAAAACTTGTCATTTCCTTTTGCCAATAGGTGGCGCTATGACTTTGTGAAAATGTTGGCATGGAAATGTGCTCAGGCCTGGACCAGCATCATGCATAACTAATTTGGGGCAGATTGAATAAAGTACCTTGGAGTTACAACAACTTCCTCTTTCATGGTGAACGGCACGAAATGTGCGTGACATGGGCGCCACATAAAACGAAGGTCGTTCAATGTCAGTAGACCATTTTAGTAACTTTTCATCATTAATGTCTTTCGATCATCTTGACCAAATTTGAAGTTGATCGTATAAATTCTGTGGGAGGAGTTCGTTAAAGTATAATGCCTGAAAACGATGTAAAATGCCTAAGAATGCAAAGAAATGGAAGTATTACTGCATCACCCCCTAGTGGTTGTATGGAATAAAAATTTCAGGGTATATTACAGGACACAATGTGAACATATGCTACACATTTCGTGAGGATAGGCCACATGGTTTTGAAGTTATATATATTGCTGTAAAAGGCCACGCCCCTATGAAATTCATTGGTCCATATATTCTTAATGCAATGACATATCAATAAGCTTTTCGTAACTTTTGATTATAAAGATCCAATAATGATCCACAGCAAATTTGGTACCAATCAGACCCAGCGTGTAGGAGGAGTTTGCCAAAATGTGTTTTTCACAAAATTCAAAATGGCGGAAAATTTTGGGAGGCGGAGCTTAGGGTTCTCATTGGCTTTTTTATAGAGTAGGCGGAGCTAGACATGTGTGTCGAATTTCAAGTAAATCGGACATACTGGGTGAGAGGTGCCGCAAGGCGATGTCAGTCAGATTTCTAGGGGGCGCTAGCAAGCAATTTTGTCATGCTCGAGCATTAGACCCATAAAATATCAAATTTTCCCGCAGTCCTGATATGCTTGCCAAATATGAGGATGTTGGGGACATGATAAAGCCCCCAAAATGGTGTTTCATTGGAGAGAATAATAATAATAATAATAATAATAATTCCTACAGTTTCAATAGGGTCCTCGCGGCCCGACGTTGTCGGTCCTCGGGCCCTAATAATAATTCCTACAGTTTCAATAGGGACCTCGCGGCCCGACGTTGTCGGTGCTTGGGCCCTAAATATTAATATTTGTATCTGTAATATAACACCCTTTCATTATCGCACGCAGACAGCAGCAGCAGCAGCAGGAAGTGACGCCACACTAACACAGCTGTTCACCGCTTGCTGCCCGGTTCTTGTGTTAAAAATGCCCGCTTAATAATAATAAAAGAAAAACTGCGTTAACGCGTGATAAAATAATTGTCGGTGTTAATTAATGAATGCGTTAACGCGATAATAACACGTTAACTTGCCCAGCACTAATATTATTATTTATTTTGTATATATTTCTACTTCTTTGTGATTTAATGTATTTATACTAAGGAAACACCTATGTATTAGTGTGCTTTTATACTGTTTTATCTCAAACCAAAACCCATTGTCCCAGCCAATATTCAACCAATAAACCCCTTCTGTAAAAACTGTTATTTTTGATTTATTTTAGTTTATCTTGGACGGTACCTTTAACTTACCCAACTTTTACAGGAACCTCCACCGGTATGGAAGCCCATTTCCGCAGCAAAAAAATAAAATATAAAATAATAATAATTCTTATTATTATTTTATTTTGCTGGTGGAAATTTTTTTCAAAAAATAGACTGATTTATTTTTTTATTTTTTTTAAACTTTTTTTACACTAGCATAAAACAAAAAAACACTTTGGGTGCATCCATCTGTAACCATAACACTGACCAGATGATTCCAGTTGCTATAGAAAGTCAAAATGATGAGATACTTTAACACAGCAGTCATAGAAGCAGCTCTTCATAGTTACGATACGTTTGACATATACATGGATTGTGAGTACATTGAAGACTTCTTTAAACGTGGCTTTACAACACATGAAATACTTCATTGTTGATGTTTCACATGGATTACTGATCAAACGCACCCTTGAATAGACTTTTAAGCAAGAAGCAGCTCTGGAGTATAAAGAATAAAACCAATGTGGCTGAGGTGAAGACCTTCAATAAACAGCAACTGGAACCTTTTTTTTTTTTTTTTTTGCTGGCAGAAAAAATGTTTTAAAAAAATAAAAAATGTAAATCTTTTTTTTTCGGGGGTGGAAATGGGCTTCCATACAAACCCTAACCCAACTTGAGCACACTTGGTCGATCATAGCCTAACTTATGTATCGGAACACAACAAAGAGGACTAGGTTCTGCTATGTACTCTAAAGGTCCGTCCACACCAAGAACTAGAACCACAGAGAACCATGTGAGGATCCACGCTGATGAACAACAACGTTCTGTAAACAACATTCATAAGAATCCAATTAGAGTCGATATTCTGGAGAACCAAGATGTTAAGAAAGACTCTTTGTTAACTTTCAGTTTCAATGTTTTTGTTTCAAATAATGATTTAATCCACACTCCGGACCGGGAGGTGGCGGTAATGAGCCAATGAGGTGGAGGATAACAGAAGAAGAAGAAGAAGAATAAGAAGGAAGCCTCCAGTTCCTCGTTCCATTCGGGTCAGAAGAAGAAGAAGAAGAAGACGAAGAAGACGGAGCTTCCGTTAGCATTAGCATTAGCTTTAGCTGTGCAGTTATTATATTTGGAGACGAACGTGCGGATTAAAGTGCACACGTCACTGCTGCCGTAAGTCGACGTAACGTTTGCTTTCTGAATGTTTTAAATGTTTTAATAGAAGAAGAAGAACTTCAGAGCTAAAGGAAGCTAACTGGTGACGTCACATAGTTAGCATCAGAGCTAACAAGTGTTTATATTAAAGTTCATATTCAGACTTTTATAATGTGTTTGAAGGGTTAAACAGTAAATATTTATTATTTAGATATAACATGAACTATTCTTCAGTCACTTATTATTATTATTATTATTATTATTATATGATCATCATAAAGTAAACATTCAGTATAATAATGAGTAAAATACACAGTCTGTTAAACTAATAATTAACCAGACCAGGTGTGTCTGTCTGTTTGTCCTCAGGTGTGTCTGTCTGTTTGTCGTCCTCAGGTGTGTCTGTTTGTCCTCAGGTGTGTCTGTTTGTCCTCAGGTGTGTCTGTTTGTCCTCAGGTGTGTCTGTTTGTCCTCAGGTGTGTCTGTTTGTCCTCAGGTGTGTCTGTCTGTCTTCAGGTCTGTGTGTCTGTTTGTCTCCAGGTCCGTCCGTCAGTCCTCAGGTCCGTCCGTCAGTCCTCAGGTCCGTCCGTCTGTCCTCAGGTCCGTCCGTCTGTCCTCAGGTTTGTCTGTCTTTCCTCAGGTCCGTCTGTTTGTCTGCCTGTCCTCAGGTGTGTCTGCCTGTCCTCAGGTGTGTCTGTTTGTCCTCGGGTCCGTCTGTCTGTCTTCAGGTGTGTCTGTCTGTCTGTCTTCAGGTGTGTCTGTCTGTCTGTCTTCAGGTGTGTCTGTCTGTCTGTCTTCAGGTGTGTCTGTCTGTCTGTCTTCAGGTGTGTGTGTCTGTCTGTCCTCAGGTCCGTCTGTCTGTCTTCATGTGTGTGTGTCTGTCAGTCTGTCTTCAGGTGTGTCTGTCTCTGTCTTCAGGTGTGTCTGTCTCTGTCTTCAGGTGTGTCTGTCTGTCTGTCTTCATGTGTGTCTGTCTGTCTGTCCTCAGGTGTGTCTGTCTGTCCTCAGGTGTGATGTAGGAGACATGTTCATGTATGTCTCTCTGTCTGTCCTCAGGTGTGATGTAGGAGACATGTCTCTCCAGGTGGTGCTCCAGCAGAGGATCACCTCTGCCCAGGTGTTGCTGCAGAGGGCGGAGCTTCTGTGTCCAGGTGTGGAGGGTTACCAGAAGCTGGTTGGTAAACTGCGGGCGGAGCTGCGTTTCCTCCGGCGGGTGGAGGCCGGAGAGCTGCAGGTCAAAGAGTCCCACCTGCACAGCACCAACCTGACTCACCTGACGGCCATCGTGGAGTCGGTGGCGAGTCTGGAGGACGTGGTCGCTCTGCTGCACGTCTTCACCTACCTGGACGCCGCCGGACGCCGGCAGACGCTGGTGGTGGACGTGGTGGCGAACGGAGGACACACCTGGGTGAAGGCGGTGGGAAGGAAGGCGGAGGCTCTGCACAACATCTGGAAGGGGCGGGGCCAATACGGAGACAAGAGCATCATCAGTCAGGCTGAGGACTTCCTGTTGGCCAGCAAACAACAGGAAGTCCACTTCAGACATCCTCACGTGGTCTTCGCCTTCTACAACGGAGTCTCCTCCTCCATGTTCCACCGACTCAAGGACATGGACATCTCCGTCAGAGGGGACGTCGTCGCTGTCAACAGTGTGATGGAGGAGGAGGAGGAGGAGGAGGAGGAGCCGCCGCCGCCGCCGCCGCCGCCGCCAGCTGAAGGTAACGAGGAGGAGGAGCCAGCTGAAGGTAACGAGGAGGAGGAGGAGGAGTCTGAAGATAAAGAGGAGGGGTCTGAAGAGGAGGAGCTGACCCAGGTGGACCGATCCACGGTGGTGGTCAGCTTGGCGTTCCCCATCCAGGTGAAGGTGGAGGAGTGTCATTGCGTGAACCTCGACATCACGACGCTCATCACGTATGTGTCATCGCTGAGTCACGGACGATGTCACTTCTCGTTCCGGGAGCCGGTGCTGACGGAGCAGGCGGCTCAAGAGCGCCTGCAGCCGGTTCTGCCTCAGCTGGACGACTTCCTGTTTGGTAAACAGCTGTTCGTCTGTCGCTCCGCCGTCCAAGACTTCCAGCTGATCCTGGACACGCTGGGGGGGGCGGGCGAGAAGGAGCGCGCTCAGACGCTGCTGGCTCGAGTCCGCCTGGTGGACGACCGGCCGTCGGAACGCACGCTGCGCCTCACGCACAGCGCCAAGGTCAACCGACGCTCGCTCGCCATCTTCGGCACCGGAGACTCGCTGAGAGCTGTCACCGTGACGGCAAACAGCCGATTCGTCAGGGCGGCGGCCAATCAGGGCGTCCAATACAGCGTGTTCATCCACCAACCGAGGGCTCTGACCGAGGGCAAGGAGTGGAGGGCCACACCCATCTAGGGACTTCCTGTCTAGGGGGACTTCCTGTGCCGGGCTGATGGGAGTTAATAATCATGTAAATAGATCAGTCTGTTGAATTACATCACAATAAAGTGTCACAGTCAATTCCTGCTCTGCTGTCGTTTGTTACACGAGGTCACATGGTGTCAGGGGGGAGGGGGCTAGAGCGGGTCGCTTCAGTCACAAGGGTTCATCCCAAGTCTCTTAACTGCATCCCCGTTTGCGTCCACTTGCGTCCTTTCCTTGCGTCTTAGTCCCTCCCACCAGGGATGCATGGAGGAAACCATGCGAGGAGAGAGGAGACGAGGAAATATGTTTTAGGAGACATGAGACGTCCTTTCCTCAGTTGCGTCACGTGAAGCGATGTCTGTTTCTGATGACAGTGCTGATGATCACAGCTGATCAGCTGTCAGTCGGCTTTAACAGCTGGAGAGACTTTTGATAAGTTGGTGTCTGTTCACATGATCACTGTACTTAATAGTAACTAATAACACTAATCACTAATAAAGACACAGTGATCACCACTGTAGAGGTGTTTCTCTCTGTAGTCTGTTAAACTGTTCTGTGTGTATGTATATGGGTTAGGGTTAGGGTTATGTATATGTCTTCACTTTTTACATGTTGAAAACAATCTCATCAATCCGATCGGCTGCAGTGTCCAATCACATGACTGATGAACAATGAGGGGGCGTGTCGGCCGTTAAAACACTTCCTGGAAGTCTGTTCTCGTGGGTCCTCGGAGATCCCTCCTCCCTCCTCGCTCCTCAGAGCTAAATAAGAGCTTTTGGGACGTCAGCGTTAGTGACCAATAACTTTTATTTAAACAGGGGATTTTGTGACAAAGCGTGCTTCTGACCACGCCCCCATCAGTGATGTCACAGCAGTGGTGGTCACAACCTGCTATAACTTTTTCAGTGGGCGTGGTCAGTATCTGCTGTGGCATCACTGAAGAGGGTGTGGTCAGTCAACGCTTTGAGACTAAAATACCTGTCTCAGTGACGTCATCAGATACTTCAGCCGTTGGCTTCTGATTAGCTCATTCGTTGCCGTGGAATCGCAGACTTTATTGGAAGAATAATGAAAAAAGGACCAAAGATGGAGCGAGCAGCCAATCAGGCTTCAGGACTGATGTCCCCTTTAAAAAGCTGTTAGCCAACAATGCTAACATGGTTATGCTCAGTAATTAAAGTGGCAATCCTGAAGATTTTCATTTCAATAAATGTTCAGTTGGTATCTGTAACACAATATTTATAGTGAAGTGATGTTCACATGTTAACTCTGACCCCCGTAGAGTCCTTGTCTCTGAAATAATAATTATTATTTATATTTATTTACAGAAGGAATAGATTTCGAACAGCTCCGACAGCTTGTTCCTCGTCTACTTTGACATCAATGTGAGTTTTTCATTGTGATGTTAAGACTTGAGGCTGATGGACTTTAAGCACAACTTCATGTTTTTTACTGAAATAGAAAGGTGACGCATATTATTATTATTATAACCAGTTAGACCAGTGAGATCAGTTAGACCAGTTAGACCAGTGAGATCAGTTAGAAACGTCTTCTTCTACTTTAATCATTTCTGCACTTTAACCGATTAAATAAATAAATCTTAATCTACTTTAGATTCCCCTCTTCTGTTTCCTTAACACCCGGTCACCACTTCACCACTTCGAATGTTTAGTTCACAGATGACTTTAAATGGTTTCAGGGACATTTTCACTCTCAAAGCTTCGTTTTCAGAAAAAAAGCTGTAAAAAGTCACTTTACATGTTTATTCTTCCCAAATGAAATGACTTTACAATCATTACGGACTACGACAGCCACAGATACCCGACTTCTTATTTGCTTTTGTCAGAGCATTTTTTGCTGTCGGGAGATAAAAATAATTATTTTATTTATGGGTCAAATGTTCAACTTATATTACAGGTCCCCTCTAACTTGTAATGTTAAAAAAAATATATTTTTGATTGAAGCACAAATTCAGGGGTTCACCTCAAATTTGTGGATAATGATAGATAAACCCAAAAATAGAGGATAGGGTGACACAAAGACTCCTAAATAAGTTTAACATATCAACATATTATCCATTCATTATCTTCTCTGCTTATCTGGGGTTGGACCCACTACCCCCCATGTGTTCCTAGACCAGATATAGAATCTCCCCAACGTGGTCTGGGTCTACTGGGCCGATCTTATTCTTTCTGTCTCGAACCAAAGCTCATGACCACAGGTGAGGATCTGAACGGAGACGGACTGCTATTTCTAGAACTTTGTCTTCTGGCTCAGCTCCGTCTTCACAACAGTCCAATACAACGTCTTCATCACTGCTGACGCCGAACCGAACCTCCATCTCACGCTCCCTTTGACCCTCACAGGTGAACCAGACCGAGATCCTTGAACTTCCTCCCTCTCTTTGAGCTGAGACTCAATCCCAAACCAGGACCTCAGACTTGGAGGTTCTGACTCTCATCCGAACTGCTTCACACTCTTCTACAAACCGCCTCAGCACTGCTGAAGGTCACGTTCTGAAGGATCCACAGAACCACATCATCTGCAAAAAAACGAGACGCAATTCTGAGGTCCTTAAACTGGACTCTCTCTCCCCAAAGAAGTCATAGTATAGCATATCAAAAAAAGTGATATTGTATTTGTTCTCATGACAAACTTTATTCATCTTAACAAACTGAACATCTGTCTCACACATGAAATCTGTTGAATCCACAACTCGCTGCGTTTCTTCACAGTGTTTGTGGTGGTGGAGCGTCGTCCCTGAGTGGACTGAAGCTGTCAATCTGTTTGACAATCCTCTCAGCGATGGTTCTGCTGTTGGCAGCAACAATTCTTCTGGACATCAGGTCCACTGCTCCTCCTGAACACACAATGTTTTAATGCCTATCTCCTCCATTAAAATCAACAGAAACACTGAAGTTCTCTTTGAGTATCTTTACCCTCCACGTCCATGAGGACTCCTCCAGCCTCTGAGACGACCAGAGATCCTGCAGCGACGTCCCAAACGTGGATCCCGATCTCATAATACGCTTCAACACAACCGGACGCCACATGACACATGTTGATTGCTGCAGTTCCTGCACCGCGCACCCTGGAAACATGCATATACTGTCAAAACTACACACCAATTACAATATCAGTAAATTACTGCAGTATCGGTAATATTACCCGTGTACAGGGATGCAGAGAACACTCCTCAGGCTCGAGAAGATTTTCTCTACAGCTTCAGGGTCTCTGCTGGATCCAAACTCTGTGGCAATGATCGACTGTTTAATGTCTAACAGTAAAAAAGAAATGGGTCAGATTGTGGCCTCAGTCTAGATCAGAGCATCATGACATCACATTCTGTTCCTGTACGTTTTTGGTTGTCCTCAGATACATCTAGTGATGAAGAGACGTGTGTTATTGATTACTGACCTTCCCGATCAGAAACCTGCAGTGGCTCTCCGTTACAAAACGCTCCCTTCCCCCTCCTCGCTGTGTACATCTTATCTTCCAAACAACTGTAGATCACACCGAACTCCATCTGAAAGAGGAAGGACAGCTGTAGAGCTGCAGGTCATACTAGAGTAAGTCAGAGTGAAACAGGTCATAGTAATGTAAGTCATAGTATTGTAAGTTTTAATAAGTAGGTCATAGTACACTCCTCCGCGAATCGCCACCGTATCGTGGTGGAGGAGTTTGAGTGGCTCAGTGATCCTGGGAGCTATGTTGTCCGGGGCATTAGCCCCTGGTAGGGTCTCCCAAGGCAAACAGGTTTAAGGGGAGAGCCCAGACTAAGAGCGGTTCAAAACGACCCCTATGATAGTTAGCCCACGGACTATAGCCACCTCGCCCGGACCAGCAAACCGGGGTACCCTCCCGGAGCCAGAACCAGGAGGGGAGCTCGTAGGCGAGTGTCTGGTGGCCGGGCCTTTGCCCATGGGGCCCGGTTGGGCTCAGCCCGAATAAACACCATGGAGCAGCCACCCTGTGGACCCACCACCCGCAGGGACAAGCATCGGGGTCGGGTGCTATGCAGACCGGGCGGCGGGTCGGGCGGGAGGCCCGGGCATGCCGATCGCCAGCGGCATAGACTAGCTCTAGGGATGTGGAGCGTCACCTCGCTAGTGGGGAAAGAGCCGGTGCTGGTGCAGGAGGTGGAGCGATACCAGCTAGAAATAGTTGGACTCACCTCCACACACAGCATTGGCTCTGGAACCAAGCTCCTGGAGAGGGGTTGGACTTTGTCCTTTTCCGGAGTTGCCCAGGGTGAGAGGCGCCGGGCAGGAGTGGGGATACTCACGAGCCCCCGGCTGAGCGCCGCTGTGTTGGAGTTCTCCCCGGAGAGCGAGAGGGTCGCCTCCATGCGCCTATGGGTTGCGGGGAGCAAGGCTCTGACTGTGGTTTGTGCTTATGCACCAAACAGCAGTTCGGAGTATCCGGCCTTCTTGGAGTCGGTGGGAGGGGTCCTGGAAAGGATGCCGCCTACCAACTCCATAGTTCTCCTGGGGGACTTCAACGCTCACGTGGGCAATGACGGAGAAACCTGGCGGGGGGTGATTGGTAGGAACGGCTTGCCCGATCTGAACCCGAATGGTGTTTCATTATTGGACTTCTGTGCTTGCCATGGTTTGGCCATAACGAACACTATGTTCGAACATAAAGTGGCTCATAAGTGTACCTGGTACCAGAACACCTTAGGCCGGAGATCAATGATCGACTTTGTAATCGTATCATCTGATTTGCGGCAGTATGTCTTGGACACTCGGGTGAAGAGAGGAGCAGAGCTGTCAACTGATCACCACCTGGTGGTGAGTTGGATCAGATGGCAGGGGAACCGGTTGGAAAGATCCGGCAAACCCAAACGTGTAGTGAGGGTAAACTGGGAACGTCTGGCGGAGGACCCTGTCCGGGAGGTCTTTAACTCCCACCTCCGGAAGAACTTCTCACACATCCCGAGGGAGGTTGGGGACACGGAATCCGAGTGGACCATGTTCAAAGCCTCTATTGTGGATGCGGGCGCTAGGAGCTGTGGCCGGAAGGTCATCGGTGCCTGTCGTGGCGGCAACCCGAGAACCCGGTGGTGAACACCGGAGGTGAGGGAAGCCGTCAAGCTGAAGGAGACCTTCAAGGCCTGGTTGGCCCAGGGGTCTCCTGAAGCAGCTGACTGGTACCGGCAGGCCAGAAGGGCTGCAGCTGCGGTGGTCGCGAATGCTAAAACTCGGGCATGGTAGGAGTTCGGGGAGGCCATGGAGAAGGACTTTCGGTTGGCCTCAAGGAGGTTCTGGCAAACCATCCGACGGCTCAGGAAGGGAAAGCAGGGCTTACCCCAGGCTGTTCTCAGCAGGGGGGGGGGGAACTGCTAACCCGGACGGAGGACATCGTCGGGCGGTGGAAAGAGCACTTTGAGGAACTCTTAAACCCGACCAACATGTCCTCTGCAGAGGAGGCAGCGCCTGAGGACCTAGGGGGAGGCTCACCCATATCCCTGGCAGAGGTTGCTGAGGTAGTTAAAAAGCTCCTTGGTGGCAAGGCACCAGGGGTGGATGAGATCCGCCCTGAGATGCTGAAGGCGCTGGACATAGTTGGGCTGTCCTGGCTGACACGCCTCTTCAATGTCGCATGGGGGTCGGGATCAGTGCCCATGGACTGGCAGACCGGGGTGGTGGTTCCCATCTTCAAAAAGGGGGACCGGAGAGTGTGCTCGAATTACCGGGGTATCACACTACTCAGCCTCCCGGGGAAGGCTTATGCCAGGGTGCTGGAAAGGAGGCTCCGACCGCTTGTCGAACCTCAGATTCAAGAGGAGCAGTGCGGATTCCGTCCCGGCCGTGGAACAGTGGACCAGCTCTTTACCCTCGCAATACTACTGGAGGGGCTCCGGGAGTTTGCCCAACCCGTCTACATGTGCTTTGTGGACTTAGAGAAGGCTTTCGACCGGGTCCCTCGGGGGGTCTTGTGGGGGGTGCTGCGGGAGTATGGGGTGCCGGTCCCGTTATAACGGGCGATCCGGTCTCTGTGCGACTGCAGTAGGAGCTGTATCCGCATTCTCGGTAATAAGTCAGACACGTTCCCGGTGGGTGTTGGCCTCCGCCAGGGCTGCCCTTTGTCACCGGTCCTGTTCGTGATTTTCATGGACAGGATATCTAGGCGCAGCCTGGGGGCGGAGAACGTCAGTTTCGGGGGTCTCGGGATCGCCTCTCTGCTATTTGCAGATGATGTGGTCCTGTTAGCCTCCTCGGATCATGACCTCCAGCATTCACTGGGGCGGTTTGCAGCCGAGTGTGAATCGGCGGGGATGAGAGTTAGCACCTCCAAATCTGAGGCCATGGTTCTCTGCCGGAAACCGGTGGATTGCTCCCTCCAGGTGGGGACGGAGTGCCTACCTCAAGCGAAGGAGTTTAAGTATCTTGGGGTCTTGTTCACGAGTGAGGGTAAGATGGAGCGGGAGATCGACAGGCGGATCGGTGCGGCTGCAGCAGTAAAGCAGGCGCTGCACCGGACCGTCTTGGTGAAGAGGGAGCTGAGCCGGAAGGCAAAGCTCTCAATTTACTACTCGGTCTACATTCCTACTCTCACCTATGGTCACGAACTCTGGGTCGTGACCGAAAGGACAAGGTCGTGGCTATAAGCGGCCGAAATGAGTTTCCTCCGTAGGGTGGCCGGGCTCAGCCTTAGAGATAGGGTAAGGAGCTCGGTCATCAGGAGGGAACTTGGAGTCGAGCCGCTACTCCTTCGCTTCGAAAGGAGTCAGCTGAGGTGGTTCGGCATCTAATTAGGATGCCTCCTGGACGCCTCCCACTGGAGGTTTTCCAGGCACGTCCAACTGGGAAGAGACCCCGGGGAAGTCCCAGGGGAGATTACATCTCCCAGCTGGCCTGGGAACGCCTCGGGATCCCCCAGAATGAGCTGGAACATGTTGCCGGTGAGAGGGAGGTCTGGGTCGGCCTGCTGCCACCGCGACCTGACCTCGGATAAGCGGTGGAAAATGGATGGATGGATGGATGGTCATAGTACAGTAGGTCAGAGTATTGTAAGTCATAGTATAGTAGGTGATAATATAGTATGCTATAGTATAGTAGGTTATAGTACACTAGATTTTAAAACGTAGGTCATAGTAAGTCATAATATAGTCAGTCACTAGGGAGAAGATTTGTCAAATTTTTCATGGGCGCAACCCACATACTCAGTTCTGCTGCTCATCCCACAAATGCATGTTCCTTACAAATGTGGCACCGTTTAAACAGGCTTTCCAACGGTATAAGACTTATTGCCAAGAAGCATTGTTACAACAAAAAATAGTCTACCAAACACTAATTTCCTTACTAGTGACCTACTATACTGTGACCGACTAGTATAGTAGGCCACAGTATAGTAGGTCACAGTAAGGTAGGTCACAGTATAGTAGGTCACAGTAAGGTAGGTCAGTATATAGTAGGTCAGTATATAGTAGGTCAGTATATAGTAGGTCACAGTATATAGTAGGTCACAGTATAGTAGGTCACAGTATAGTAGGTCACAGTATAGTAGGTCAGTATATAGTAGGTCACAGTATAGTAGGTCACAGTATAGTAGGTCACAGTATAGTAGGTCAGTCTATAGTAGGTCACAGTAAGGTAGGTCACAGTATAGTACGTCACAGTAAGGTAGGTCACAGTAAGGTAGGTCACAGTATAGTAGGTCACAGCATAGTAGGCCACAGCATAGTAGGTCAGTACATAGTAGGTCAGTATATAGTAGGTCACAGTATGGTAGGTCTGTATATAGTAGGCCACAGTATAGTAGGCCACAGTATAGTAGGCCACGACTTGGACTAAAAGTTGAACTCACCTGTTTGTTGACAGAAAATCCGATGGAAATAGCAACAAAAGGAAATCTGTTAAAGAGACAATTATGTATTTATTGGAGGTAATAAATTGTTAATAATAATAATAATAGTAGTAACCAGAAATAAAAGTAAACGCCTCCACCAACCAGTCAAGTTAGAAATTACATCCATCTCTGTTCAAAATTTCATCACTTCATCATGTTATGCTTTTAGACTATGTTTGATTTTTTTATAAAACTCACGCATGAACAAAGTTGGTTGTCCCATCGATGGGGTCGATGATCCAGGTGGGACGGTCAGTGAGGACACAAGGTTCACCTGCAGCTACAGACTCTTCCCCTATGAAGCTGACACACACACACACACACACACACACACACACACACACACACACACA
>NW_022280194.1:94244-96874 GCF_004355925.1 Anarrhichthys ocellatus
CACACACACACACACACACACACACACACACACACACACACACACACGTGTTCAGGCTTTCAACTTAAGATTTTTTTCTCTCATTGTTACTGTAAATAAAGCATGTTGTATATAAGCATATGTATATATGTGTGTGTGTGTGAGATTGGAGTTTTGATTGAACTGTTTAGTTTATGAGAATAAAGAAAGTCTATCAACAGGAACTCGTCATCCCTTCAGTGATTGAAAGATGGATCTGAGCAATAACACAAGCAGGTGTTCTTACCTGTGAGTGGGGTATTTGTACTTCACTGATTGGATGATGAGTTGCTCCACCTTCTGGTCGGTTTGTGTCACCAGATCAACCGACGAACTCTTTGTCATCACCTTCCTGTCATCCTGCAGAGCCTCATGCACCACCTGATCAATACAGAGCGCAGAGCCGATCAATACAGAGCGCAGAGCCGATCAATACAGAGCACAGAGCCGATCAATACAGAGCGCAGAGCCGATCAATACAGAGCGCAGAGCCAATCAATACAGAGCGCAGAGCCAATCAATACAGAGCGCAGAGCCGATCAATACAGAGCCGATCAATACAGAGCACAGAGCCGATCAATACAGAGCACAGAGCCGATCAATACAGAGCTGATCAATACAGAGCTGATCAATAGAGAACAGAGCTGATCAATACAGAGCTGATCAATACAGAGCTGATCAATACAGAGCATAGAGCTGATCAATACAGAGCATAGAGCTGATCAATACAGAACTGATCAATACAGAGTACAGAGCTGATCAATACAGAGTACAGAGCTGATCAATACAGAACTGATCAATACAGAGTACAGAGCTGATCAATACAGAGCTGATCAATACAGAGCCGATCAATACAGAGCACAGAGCCGATCAATACAGAGCTGATCAATACAGAGCTGATCAATACAGAGCACAGAGCTGATCAATACAGAGCAGATCAATACAGAGCAGATCAATACAGAGCACAGAGCTGATCAATACAGAGCACAGAGCTGATCAATACAGAGCATAGAGCTGATCAATACAGAGCACAGAGCTGATCAATACAGAGCTGATCAATACAGACCTGTATCTGTTACTTTGGAGGAGGATGACATTGAATTATCTGACTATGGCACGCACGCACGCACGCACACACGCACACACCTCTCCGGCTCTTCTTGCGATGGCGACAGCGTGATCCATGGCGTTCTGCCAGAGGTCGGCCATCTTAGAGGAAGAACTCCTTAGAGGAAGAACTCCTTAGAGGACAAAAATGGCATCATCATCATCATGGTTGGCCTTAAAGAACCAATAGAACCTGTTAAATATTCCATGTTGGCCTTAAAGAACCAATAGAACCTGTTAAATATTCCATGGTGGCCTTATATAACCAATAGAACCTGTTATGTATTCCATGGTGGCCTTAAAGAACCAATATAACCTGTTAAATATTCCATGGTGGCCTTAAAGAACCAATAGAACCTGTTAAATATTCCATGGTGGCCTTAAAGAACCAATAGAACCTGTTATATATTCCATGGTGGCCTTAAAGAACCAATATCACCTGTTATATATTCCATGGTGGCCTTAAAGAACCAATAGAACCTGTTAAATATTCCATGGTGAACTTAAAGAACCAATATAACCTGTTATATATTCCATGGTGGCCTTAAAGAACCAATAGAACCTGTTAAATATTCCATGGTGAACTTAAAGAACCAATATATATTATTTAACGTTATTGGTTAACGTTACGTGATTGATTGATCCTGATGTTATTGATTAACGTTACGTGATTGATTTATCCTGATTCGCTGGCTCTGTTCAGGTACCTTTTTGTATTTTCTGTTTTTAGCCTTTGAAGCACTTTCTTAAACTAATTTTACAAGTTTATCATCATTATTATTATTTTCATTAATATAATCCGAACATAATTTTGAAAATGTGGGCGTGGACATTATACATTTGAAAAGCATGATAATATACTTTCTAAGATAACAAGCTGTGGTGCAACACCGGAAGCTGTCCGTGTCTTTACACACAAGCAGCTTAAAAACACAAGTTAGTGAGTCTGGTGAGACGGAGACACAGAAGCAGAAGAGAACAAGGAGAGTTAAAGACGGTGATTTACGATTGTAACGTGAAGGAGGTGTAACGTGAAGGAGTAAACATGAAAACATCCAATAAACATCATTAAAGTCTAACCTGACGACAATCTGCTGTTGATCCGCTGCTGCTGCTGCTGCTCCGCTTACTTCCGGTGTTCTTCTTTTTCTTCTTCCTCGTGCAGCGGAGTGCTGCTGCCTCCTGCTGGTGACGTACACACACTACAGATGATCACAGTCCTGAGTCAAATATGTCTCAACTCATCACGTAAAGTTTGTGTCTGTTCAGAGACTTCAGATGTCTCATTAACTTGTATTGTATCTTCACGAGGACTCGATTCAGTTTGAAACCATCGTAGTGACCACATTTAAGAACAGATAGAGCACAGAGTACCTGAACAGGTAGTGAACAGAGTACCTGAACAGGTAGTGAACAGGTAGAGAACAGAGTATCTGAACAGGTAGAGAACAGAGTGCCTGAACAGGTAGTGAACAGAGTACCCGAACAGGTAGTGAACAGAGTAC
>NW_022280194.1:96884-106984 GCF_004355925.1 Anarrhichthys ocellatus
GAACAGGTAGTGAACAGAGTACCCGAGCAGGTAGTGAACAGAGTACCTGAACAGGTAGAGAACAGAGTACCTGAACAGGTAGAGAACAGCGTACCTGAACAGGTAGGTGAACAGAGTACCTGAACAGGTAGGTGAACAGAGTACCTGAACAGAGTACCTGAACAGGTAGAGAACAGAGTACCTGAACAGAGTACCTGAACAGGTAGAGAACAGAGTACCTGAACAGAGTACCTGAACAGGTAGAGAACAGAGTACCTGAACAGAGTACCTGAACAGGTAGAGAACAGAGTACCTGAGCAGGTAGTGAACAGAGTACCTGAACAGGTAGAGAACAGAGTACCTGAGCAGGTAGAGAACAGAGTACCTGAACAGGTAGTGAACAGAGTACCCGAACAGGTAGAGAACAGAGTACCCGAACAGGTAGAGAACAGAGTACCCGAACAGGTAGTGAACAGAGTACCCGAACAGGTAGAGAACAGAGTACCCGAACAGGTAGTGAACAGAGTACCTGAACAGGTAAAGAACAGAGTACCTGAACAGGTCGTGAACAGAGTACCTGAACAGGTAAAGAACAGAGTACCTGAACAGGTAGTGAACAGAGTACCTGAACAGGTAGAGAACAGAGTACCTGAACAGGTCGTGAACAGAGTACCTGAACAGGTAAAGAACAGAGTACCTGAACAGGTAGTGAACAGAGTAGGTGAACAGAGTACCTGAACAGGTAGGTGAACAGAGTACCTGAACAGGTAGAGAACAGAGTACCTGAGCAGGTAGAGAACAGAGTACCTGAACAGGTAGAGAACAGAGTACCTGAGCAGGTAGAGAGCAGAGCACCTGAACAGGTAGAGAACAGAGTACCTCAGCAGGTAAAGAACAGAGTACCCGAACAGGTAAGAACAGAGTACCCGAACAGGTAAGAACAGAATACCGAGCAGGTAGTGAACAGAGTACCCGAGCAGGTAGTGAACAGAGTACCCGAGCAGGTAGTGAACAGAGTACTTGAACAGGCGTGGGTGTGTATTGCACCCATTATAAAATCTGTAATGGACCCAAAATGTTCCTGAAACTTAATCTGTGACTTCATGAAAACTGTGCTAGCTATCAAAATGTCCATTTGGCTCAATAACGACCAGCATTTTGTCTACGTTTTAAACTTTAAATTATTTTTCTATGTTAAAGTACAAGTAGTCACTATGGGTCCAAAGTTAAGTGTTTTTTTTGCTCTCTTCACACATTCAAGTCAATGGGGTGATTTTGCTCCGTTGTTTGCAATTTTCGGGGAATCCGCTGGGCGAATCTCTCTAAAAAATACTTAGCACACTATTCCCGATCAGGCCGCACGTTTTGATGTATTTTTTGCGCAGGTGTTGCAACACTGTGTGAGGAGAAGCGCGCCAAACTTTTGGCGGAAGATGGAGAATAAGAACTAGAAAATGCATTTCCTGCTGAAAATGCGTTGGAATGCTGAAAGCTGAAATGAGAAATGGGAGACTACCCGTCTGAAAAATGTTGAAGCCCGAAAGCATTTAACAGCACTGCTGAAAACCCTTCTAGTTGAAATGTCTAACTATGGTGTCTGTAGCTGAAAGTATGAGGAAGAAGAAGGCTTTGAAAGTTGAAGTTTAAGAGGATTTGAAGATTTTCTCCATAGAGATCCCATTCAAAATAAATTGCAAAAAGCTTAATATTTCAAAAAGTTTAAAGATTAGAAATATGAAAAGTCATAGCACACGTGTCCTTAATGAGCTGAACATTTTGATATTTGAACGGTTTCTATAGCTTAAAAAATGTGGAAGAAGATAAGTAGCAAATTACGTACGGAAGAAATAGAAGAAGTTGAAGAAAGATTTGAAGAACAATACTTGGAATGCTGAATCTGCATTCCAACAATAAACCCGCAGGATTACAGTCAGTGTGCTTTGCCACAAAGCCACACTGAAAAACAGATTTCACAAACAAAAGTAAAAATATGACATGATAGAAACATGTCTGATTAAACGTTTTATTACAAGTTTTACAGCAAACTGTTTCTTCTAATGTTTAATGTAATTGATCTTCTTTGTTGTGGTACTGAAGTACCGGATCAATGGAGGAGTGATACACAGGAAGTCCATACAGACAAACAGGAAGTCATCATTTGCCTTTCTTCATCTTGGACACTTTCTCTTTCCTCTTCTTCACATGTTTTGGTACTTTAGTCTTTCTTTTTTCTCTCTGAGCTTCTTTCACAATCTTCTTCTTCTCCTGAAAGAATAAAATAAAAAAAACATCGTTATTTTTATGCCTTCCTGTCTCAGCTGGAGGACAGACTGCTTCTACTATAGAAAGAGCGTTAAATACCTTTTTGTCAACCTGGCCTTCCTCACTCTGCTCCTGCTGATCTTCCTCCTCCTCCTCCTCCTCCTCCTCCTCTTCTTCATCCTCCTCCTCTTCTTCATCCTCCTCCTCAGAGGATGCAGACTGGTCATTCTCCAGGAGAGCAGGAACCTGAGAGGATCAAACACAGTAAACCTCTTCATCTCTTCAGCTAACAGTGGAAACAAATTAGCATCTAGTCGTGTTTCCATTCAAATGTGAATTTTAAGCAAAATGAGTCACAAAAAGAAGAGCAAACTAGAAAATGCATTTCCTGCTGAAAATGCGTTGGAATGCTGAAAGCTGAAATTAATTGTAAAAAAATTGCTGAAAATTAAGAAATGGGAGACTACACGTCTGAAAAATGTTGAAGCCCAAAAGCATTTAAACTGCACTGCTGAAAACCCTTCTAGTTGAAATGTCTAACTATGGTGTCTGTAGCTGAAAGTATGAGGAAGAAGAAGGCTTTGAAAGTTGAAGAAGTTTAACAGGATTTGAAGATTTTCTCCACAGAGATCCTTAGCTTCAAAAAGTTTAAAGATTACAAATATGAAAAGTCAAAGCACCCGTCTCCTGAAAAAGCTGAACATTTTGAAAGGGAAAAGTCCTCTCAAAATCTCATAGACCTTAATGACTGTATGAGAGAGAGAGAGTGATAGAGACATAGACAGAAAGATAGAGAGAGAAGAGAGTGAGAAAGACAGACAGGTATATGGACTGAGTGAGTGAGACAGCTAGACAGACAGTTTTATGGAGTGAGTGAGTGAGACAGGCAGACAGACAGGTATATCGACTGAGTGAGTGAGTGAGACAAGCAGACAGACAGTTTTATGGACTGAGTGAGTGAGACAGACAGACAGGAGGTCTAACGATCTCCCATGAATATCTCCAACTCATGTGTGTCTGTGTGTTGAGAGAGACAGAGAGACAGAGAGCCTGCCTGCGTGCGTGTAACTGGTTGCCATGGTGAGGACGTACCTGTTGGAGAGTCTGTGAGTCTGTGTTTATCAGCTTCACTAATGAGCTCAATCATAAACAGCTGTGTGCCTCCAGCCTTTTAATGGAGATACAACTGGGAAACACCTCTCAAACAAATCATCAAAACTCCCATAACCATAAATGAGAGGAAGGATGAGTTGAAGAACAGATCCTGTAAAAATTGTGTCTGTAGTCTAAAAAATGTGGCTGAACTGGCGATCTAGAAATGGGGTACCGTGTTCTGTGGAAGATGTTTTTGAAGCAAAATTTAACATTGGTCTCTATGGAGCAGAAAGTTGGTTTTCCTCTCAATTACAGGCTTCTGTGTCAAATGTGTAAATCTGTGGGATTCCACAGTTATTTGTCTACGACAAGGACAAGATTAGCTACTTTTACATCCAGAAATTATGCATGAAGAGTGAAAATTGTGGAGACAGTGGCAAAATACAAATGTTTTTTTCACAAGAATCTCAAGCTGCTCTTCACTCTAGCGGTGACATCACGCACTCTAAGCTGCGCAATACACACCCATTATAAAGTCAGAAAAGGAGTGAAAAAATCATAAAAGTTAAAATGGGACAGTTCAAAAAGTATAAAAGATATCAAAAAGCTGAATAATGCGGCAATAGATCAGGGTTTTCTCAACATTTGAAAGTTGAAATGGTGTCTGTAGCTGAAAGTATGAGGAAGTAGAAGGATTTGAAATTTGAAGAGGATTTGAACATTTTCTCCATAGAAACCCATTCAAAAAAAAATTGCAAAAAGCTTAATAATTCATAAAGTTTAAAGGTTAGAAATATGAAAAGTCATAGCACCCCTCTGCTGAAAGAGCTGAACACTTTGATAGTTGAACGGTTTCTGTAGCTTAAAATATGAAGGAGCAGAAGAGTTTCAAAAAGTGTACGGAAGAAATATAAAAATAAAAATAATATAAAGAAGAATAAAGATTTGAAGAACAATAGTTGGAATGCTTAACAGCATTCCAACAATTATTGAATTTCAATCAACTGGTTTGGAGCGAATAAACTTTGTAGTAAACAGAGAAGAGGAAGAAGAAGGTTAGGTTGATGCCAGAGGAGTGAGTTACAGTAGTCGGGTCTTAAGAAGATGAATGACTTTATACAGATCAGGGTGAGAGAGGAGTGGTTTGATTCTGGAGATGGTTCTTATTTGACAAAAAACAGGACTGAACTACTTTTGTGATTTGTGGTTTGAAGCTTAAATCCGAATCAAATAGTAAGTATTCAATAGTCCTGAGTTTCTGGCAGTGGACTTTATGTTAACAGACAAAGGGCCCTTTCAATGGGAGTGAATCTTTTGACCATGTGGGAGCATGTATATGTAAAATAAACTTGGACCTAAAATCAAACATGGTGGTACACCAGAGGTAATGTGAGATGTAGAGGATGAGTCATTACCGATGCGTTTTTCTTGTTTCATTATATTGTGATTTTATTTTTGTTACCTGTATGGTTCACTCTGCAGGTGAGGTAAATAAGACAATATCTAAAGTTACAGTATGTCACTGTCGGCTAAGCTAAGCTGAGCTAACACTAGCATCAGTCAGAGTGAGAGGTGGTCGTACCGTTTGAACTCCAGACAGATCCTTCCTCAGTCCAGTCAGCGTCTGGTACAGAACCTGAAAAACACAACACTCATGTTGTTAACAGGTACCACAGGTGACACAGTTACCACAGGTGACACAGGTACCACTGGTGACACAGTTACCAAAGGTTACACTGGTTCCACAGGTGAAACAAGTGACACAGGTACCACTGGTACCACAAGTGACACAGGTACCACAGGTGAATCTAATCAAGGTGTGTAAACAACTCAAAGAGAGAGAAACGGGACGCACCTGAGCTAAATAAAAGTGTGAATAGTTATGTCAATATGATATATCACTTTTCTTTATTTCAATAAAGTTTATTTTCACTTAGTCATTATGGGATGTTGAGTTCAGAATGATTGAAATGATTTCAGCATAAAACTGAAACAAAAAGTGAAATTAAATTTCTGAACGCACTGTGTTCATTAATAAAGGAATTAATAAGTTAGTTTGTTGACTAACTAACTTTAGTTTGTCAGTTTGTTGACTAGTTAACATTAGTTTGTTGTCTAGCTAATCATTAGCTAGTCAACAAACTAACATTAGCTACTAATGTTAGTTTGTTGACTAGCTAATGTTAGTTGTCAGTTTGTTGACTAGCTAACATTAGTTTGTCAGTTTGTTGACTAGCTAACTTTAGTTGTCAGTTTGTTGACTAGCTAACATTAGTTTGTTGACTAGCTAGTGTTAGTTTGTTGACTAGCTAACTTTAGTTTGTTGACTAGCTAATTTTAGTTGTCAGTTTGTTGACTAGCTAATGTTAGTTTGTTGACTAGCTAACGTTAGTTTGTTGACTAGCTAATTTTAGTTGTCAGTTTGTTGACTAGCTAACGTAATCAATAAGTAAATCAGTCAAAATCAATTAGTCAATCGAATGGCTGTGATTTGATGCTTTTCTGTCATTTTCCATTTCTTTGGGAGATAAATTGATAATGAAAACAATGTTTCCATTCTAAACATCTAACCTATTTCTCTTTACTGCTCGTGTTTCTTACGTTGTCGTCGTGTCCACAGATGGCCGACTCCTCCTCCTTCGTCCTCATCATGTCGACGTCTCTCTCGTAGTGACTCACCTCCGTCAGAGTGCGGGGGATGTAGGCCTTCTTAAACACCTGAGGGTGGAGGAGGGGGAGGTTTACTATTGTAACACATGTTATGTATTGAACATAAGGGCGGTTGTGTTTCCTGTCACCTCCTCGTCCACTCGGTCCTGATCCGACCGCTGCTCCGACGTCCGCTCAGCTGCGATCACCATCACCTAAAATAATAACACATAAAATAACACAAAGATAAAAAACTGTTTCTCTACTTGTTTGTGTTTTCATGAATATAGTTTAGTGCAGGAGGTGTTGAGACCTTCTCCAGGTACTGGTCCATGTTGTGGCAGGTGATCGACGGGTCGGTGATGAAGTCAAACAGCTCTCTGACCGTCATCACCGCGACGCCGCGCTTCACAAAGAACTCTGGGAAAAAACACACAATCAGATCAGCTGACATCACAAGAGATGATATCAGTGATCTCAGAATTCATCCACAGAGAATGTGTTCCTATCACACAGCAACCTGAAGTCAATGTTCATGTGTTAAAGCTGCATCCTCTCTAGTGTCCACCAGGGGGCGACTCCTCTGGTTGTATAGAAGTCTATGAGAAAATGACTACTTCTCTCTTGACTTATTACCTCAGTAAACATGAGTTTATGGTCTCAATCTCTAGTTTCAAGTCTTCTTCAATACAGCATGATGTTCATTTAGTACATTATGGTCCATTTAGAGTCAAACAGACCATAAAGCAGGGGAAGCTTTAGGGCGGGGCTACACAGTGATTGTCATGTCTCTAACAGACCATAAAGCAGGTTATGCTTTAGGGGCTCACCATTGACGTTGCTGCAATCCTTCCTGAGGAACTCCAGAGCGTGAGGATGATCGTGCTCCACCGACTGGGACACGTCAATGATGTAAGCGTCTCCGTTGTGATATCTACAGACAGGTCAGTGAGTTTTAGAGGCTCTTATTTTGAAGGGGTTGTGTGAGTCATGGTGTCGTGGCTCTTACAGCATGTTGAACTCGCTGAGGTCAGCGTGGACGAGTCGAGCCTCCTGGAACATCGTCCTCATGTTCTGTAGAACCTGTAGGTAGAGCTCACGGGCCTTCGACTCCGACAACCCCACATTCTTCAACAGAGGAGCCGGCCTAACGATCAATAAACCACAGGACCGTTAATACAGAAGGGATCAACCCAGGAGGGATCAAAACATGAGGGATCAACACATGAGGGATCAACACATGAGGCATCAACACATGAGGCATCAATACATGAGGGATCAACACATGAGGGATCAACACATGAGGCATCAACACATGAGGCATCAACACATGAGGCATCAACACATGAGGGACATGAGGGATCAACACATGAGGGATCAACACATGAGGGATCAACACATGAGGCATCAACACATGAGGGATCAACACATGAGGCATCAACACATGAGGGATCAACACGAGGCATCAACACATGAGGCATCAACACATGAGGCATCAACACATGAGGCATCAACACATGAGGGATCAACACATGAGGCATCAACACATGAGGGATCAACACATGAGAGATCAACACATGAGGGATCAAAACATGAGAGATCAACACATGAGAGATCAACACATGAGGGATCAACACATGAGGGATCAAAACATGAGGGATCAACACATGAGAGATCAACACATGAGAGATCAACACATGAGGGATCAACACATGAGGCATCAACACATGAGGGATCAACACATGAGAGATCAACACATGAGGGATCAACACATGAGGGATCAACACAACGTCTCTGATCTATCGGCATGATTGGTTCTTACATGTTGTCTTTTCCGATGAAGCTCATCAGCAGAACGTGACTTCTGAGCAGCTTTGGTTCTGGACTCGGGATTCCTGCCGTCTGCAGCCTGAAACACAAACACTATAAGGTTCTACTGGGTTCTATCAGCTGGTCGGCACAGGTTCTACTGGGGTCTATCCGCTGGTTGGACCAGGTTCTACTGGGTACTATAAGCTGGTAGGATCAGGTTCTAATGGGTACTATGAGCTGGTCAGATCAGGTTCTATTGGGTTCTATCTGCTGGTCGGCTGAGGTTCTATTGGGTTCTATCAGCTGGCTGGAACAGGTTCTACCGGGTTCTATTAGCTGGTCAGCTCAGGTTCTATTTGGTTCTATTTGTCAGTAGAAAGGTTCTGACCTGATGAGGTTTCTCATCTCCTTCTCTGCCCAGGTTCTCACCATCTTCCTGGGGTTTCCTTTACAGTAACCGTGACGGAACCTGCAGAACAACAGAAGAAGAACTTGAAACAGTTACTGGACCTGTTAGAACGTCATGATGACTGAGAACAGCTAATAAACTGCTGATTATTGATTATGACACTAGTTGACGGATGCCTGTTTTATTTTGAAGACGACAGGAAGTTCATATCTGTAGTGAGGGGGAGGAGCCTGTGTGTTCTCCTGCTGCTGATTGTTGTTTGGAGTTAACGACAGCTGACTGTCATGTTAGCTAACATGTTAGCACAGTCGCCTCACAGCGAGCAGACGGGCCCGGGTTTGATTCTCGGGCCGGACGGGTTTGTGTGGAGTTTGTTGTGTGTCTCTATCAGTGTCAGCTGGGATAAGCTCCGCCCCCTCATGAGATGATGGATGTGTGACCGACCTGAACTCTCCACTGACGTATTTGTCTCGGTCTTTGAACAGCAGGATGGACGTCTTGTAGATCTTAATGGCTCTGCTTTCTCCTGCTGACGTGATGGCGTGATAAACATTAGCCTGGAACACACAAACAAACACACACACACACACATCTGTTTATAAGTAACGTCAGACTGTTCAGCATCTGTTCTAATCAGTGTATTGATCAATATAAATCAGTGTATTGAGTATAAATCAGTGTATTGAGTATAAATCAGTGTGTTGAGTATAAATCAGTGTGTTGATCTGTGATTTCTGACCTCCTTCCCTGTACTGATGCAGCCATTGATTTCACAGATGACTCCTCGACTCAACATCTTAAAGAGAATCATTCGAGTCCGAGGATCTAAAACCTGCAGAAGAAGAAGAAGACCATCAATCAGCTGATCACAACAACCAGGGAGAGAGGAACAATCATGAAATGTGTTTGATCACAGTTTAAGTTATGACATAATGAGGAAAGAGAAGATAAACTTTAACTCACATTAATTTTCTCTAAACACAAATTGTTCAGTGTTGCTCAAAGACACGTGTACATGAGGACGTGACACATGTACACAACCCCCGACCCAGTGTTCATAACACAACCTGCTTTACCACTAAAAGTCCAAAACTGTTCACCTTCCTTTGTGTTTGATTTGTCAAGTAATCAATAAACTACCACTCAGATGAATTGATAATCTCACCTGTTCCACTGTGGCTCGATCTGATTTGTCCTTCACTCTGTACCTGCAGACAGCAGCCAATCAGATCGTTAGTCACATCGGTAACTCACCTGTGATGTCACATAACAGGTGAGTTCAGACCTACGTGTCGGCTTCTTTCTGTTTCTGCATCGTCGTCACTTTATTGATCACAGAGTCGGCATAATTCAGTTTGTCTGAAACAATAACAAACAAACTGATGAGGAACAAAATCAATAGTATTGATGATTGACTTTCATTCTGTCAAAGATACAATACTGTTTTAGAGCTTCAAGCAGGAGCAAAGCTTTTGTTGCTGAGCAGATGAAAGTGAATCAACAGGCGAGTTGTAAATTGGTGAATATCTTAATAAAATGAAGGCCTTTACATGGTGTTCTTGTAAACGTAGCTCATTCCCAGTGTTCTCTCCTTTGTGACTCATAATACTCTTCTGTTTAACCTGATGGACCATTGAGGTTTCCTCTTTCATGATGGTGTCTGCATATAAAACATTCTACAATTGTGTCTCTGGTGAACAGGGAGGAAAACAAACTATTGTTCTTCGTAACAGAAAACTAAGTATTGTTCTTAGTAACGGAAAACTAAGTATTGTTCTTAGTAACAGAAAACTAAGTATTGTTCTTAGTAACGGAAAACAAACTATTGTTCTTAGTAACGGAAAACAAACTATTGTTGTTAGTAACAGAAAACTAAGTATTGTTCTTAGTAACG
>NW_022280194.1:106994-112264 GCF_004355925.1 Anarrhichthys ocellatus
AGTATTGTTCTTAGTAACAGATACAAAGTATTGTTCTTAGTAACAGAAATAAGTATAAGTATTGTAGGGTAATTATTCATGTTTGTTAATACATTAATTAATTAACGCCGACAATTATTTTATTGTGCGTTAACGCAGTTTTTTTTTATTATTAAGCGGACATATTTAACACAAGAACCGGCAGCGAGCGGTGAACAGCTGTTTCCTTCATCTACATTCCCCTGGGTCCCAAGTCTCTCCATGTACAGCTTCTTATCACCCTCTATGTACCAACGTACATTTATAAAAAATACCACACATATTACGGTAATCAGCGTTGCATATGTGTCTGACCTAAATACCAAAAAAATAAATGATTCATTTAAATTATTGTTTTAGAGTTTTTAAAGTGTTTTGTTTGTAATATGTATAATAAGCATCATTTAGTTGTCACTACTGAGAATTTAACAAACATAAAAACATGACGTAGACAGGTTTGCAGTTTTCAAGAAATATATTTAAATATCATCTCTTACACACATGAAGATAAAGTTATGAACACCGGCTGAATATCTATGATCAGAATCATAACTGTGTTATAACTGCTACTGTGTAAAGGGAATACTGCTGTTAACAAGAACCTGATGTGTTTAAAGTGTTTAAACCAAATGTTATTGACCTTTGTTCATATAGCAGTACTTTCAAAATAAAAGTGCGCAATACACTACTTTTGAATTCATTGTTGAATTTTGCCATAACAATGAGATTAATCGCAGAAAAATCATGCGATGAATCGCGACTAAAAATTGTAATTGTTGCCCAGCACTAATATATATATATATATATACTGTATATATATATATATATATATATTTACATACCCAGGTTGATCTTGTGTTCATATTTCCTCAGAGCTTTATCAGACGGAGTCGATCGCAGCGTCATATTGGACGGATTCTGTCTGTTGGACTGACCAATAGAAACAAACATCAACAGTCAGCTGACACTTCAGAATCATGAATAACCAATCAGAGTGATCAGAGTGTGATCAGAGTGTGTCAGAATGGACAGAGTGTGTCAGAGTGTGTCAGAGTGGTCAGAGTGTCAGAGTGTGTTAGAGTGTGTCAGAGTGGTCAGAGTGTGTCAGAGTATGTCAGAGTGTGTCAGAGTGTGTCAGTGTGTGTCAGAGTGGTCAGAGTGTGTCAGAGTGTGTCAGAATGGTCAGAGTGTGTCAGAGTGTGTCAGAATGGTCAGAGTGTGTCAGAGTGTGTCAGAATGGTCAGAGTGTGTCAGAGTGTGATCAGAGTTCGTGATCAGAGTGTGTCACACCTGACAGCTGACGGTTGTCCTGTTATATCGTTTGGTCAGATCTCCTCCAGATGAATGCCACGCCCACTCCTCCTCCTCATCTTCATCATAATCTTCATAATCTTCATCATCTTCTTCTTCCTGTCGGTCTGATGGAGGCTGCTGAGTGACATCACTGGTCTGATGCGTAGCAGCAAACAGCTCTGATTGGACGCTGCAGAGAGAAAACCGTGAGGTCACAAACATCAGCTGTTTATTATGAATCAAAGAAAACTTACTTTGTTTTTATTTCTGCTTTTAGAATCAGTTGCTTCACTACCTCCAAAATATGTTGTTATCGATTGCACAGATATATATATACCATTAATGACAACCAACCTGCTGCTGACCATAATATCACCAAGACAATGTGAACATTAAGAAGAAGAAGAAGAAGAAGAAGAAGGAGAAGGAGTCGAAGAGGAAGAAGAAGACATCAACTCTCATTAATCTCAGTATAAACAAACAGTCTCACCTGTCCTCCTCTACGTCATCGAACTGTCCAGGTACACAGCTGAGCACCGACATGACGTCACACACCAACAGAGACTCTGAACCAAAACTGATCCAGAACCGAACCCGATCCGAACCCCATCCAAACTGACCGAAACTAGTCCAAACCTCGTCGAGCAGCTCTCCTCACACGGCAGCGTGTTGTGTTCACTTCCGGGTCTGAACATGTGACTACGGAAAGAGAACTATGCTCAGTGCTGCCCCCTCGAGGGTAAAACTACATATTGCGTTATCGGTAAAAGAAGTACTTCATCTCTGACCGCAGTAAAAATACTACTACCATAATACCACAGAAACATTTGTATATAATCAATAAAACATTATTCAAAACTTTTATGAATCTGCTCTTTGATTTACACAACATGATCTAACAATTAAGAATTAAATATAGATATGTGCAAATAATATAATAATTCATATTCTATAGCAGGTTTGGTCTTCAAGAGCTCGATCATAATATTATTATTATTATAATCCTTATAATCATTATAATAATAACGGTCCACAATGGTGTGAAATAGTATAACAATAAATCATAAACCTTCTGAATGTGTCTCACTGGATCACTGCAGTAAAAGCTGTCTGCTGTAGACATCCCATAATATCTTATAGTGACAACACACCACCTGAATGAAGTCATCGCTTCAGCTCTGCTGGGAGCACTGGGAGGTGATCTAACGGCCGCTAGAGTGCGGTAATCCGCCGCTGGAGCATCGAGTCTGCCAAAGCTTTTATGTTGAAAACCCCATACCGGAAGTATCTCGTAGCGTGTTAGCTCCCTGGTTACAGCTCCGTGAAACGAGTTATTAAGTTATAAAGTTATAATAAAGTTCTCTTTAATATGTTCGGAGATCTGGAGCGGACTCCCCGGACCCTGCTGGTTTGTGACCGGTCCAGTTTCCTGGATGAGAAGAACCGGCTGAGCTCTCAGGTGGAGCAGCTTCACTTCAACTACAAGGTTAGCATGAGCTGTATTTCAACTACAAAGTTAGCATGTTAGCTTCAGCTGTATTTCAACTACAAGGTTAGCATGTTAGCTTCAGCTGCACTTCAACTACAAGGTTAGCATATTAGCTTTAGCTGCACTTCAACTACAAGATTAGCATGTTAGCTTCAGCTGCACTTCAACTACAAGATTAGCATGTTAGCTTCAGCTGTATTTCAACTACAAGATTAGCATGTTAGCTTCAGCTGCACTTCAACTACAAGATTAGCATGTTAGCTTCAGCTGCACTTCAACTACAAAGTTGGCATGTTAGCTTCAGCTGTATTTCAACTACAAGGTTAGCATGTTAGCTTCAGCTGCAATTCAACTACAAGGTTAGCATATTAGCTTCAGCTGCACTTCAACTACAAGGTTAGCATATTAGCTTCAGCTGCACTTCAACTACAAGGTTAGTAAAAGCGTTTAAAAACAAATAGCTTCCTGTTCCTGTAATGATCAGATTTATTTATTGGTTTATAGAACTAGTAAATCAGTTTGTAGTCATTCTGATTCATAATTAAATAAACTGAATGTTATACTTTCTACTGTTAAAGGTGATTTTAAGTATTATATATATTATATAGTGCTGGGCAAGTTAACGCGTTATTATCGCGTTAACACATTCATTATTTAACGCCGACAATTATATTATCACGCTTTTTATTATTAAGCGGACATTTTTAACACAAGAACCGGGCAGCGGGCGGTGAACAGCTGTGTTTGTGTAGCATCACTTCCTTCTGCTGCCGCTCTCTCCCCCCACAGGGTGACACGCCCAGTCCGGAACCGTCGGTCCCTCCTGTGTCAAGGTGCGTTCACACCAAACGCAGCGTGAATTATTCGCGCGAGTAGTTTACATACAAAGTCTATGCACAGACACGATGAGACTGGAGTGACGCGAATTTGCGATGGCGCGGCGCGATTGACGCGAATTCGCCCCAAATGCGTGAGTTGACCATTTTCAACTTCGCCGAAATATTCGCATTACGCCCCAGCGCGATAGCCTGTCAGCGTTGAGATGTTTCTCCTGTCATCACTGACTTCCTGCCGTTGTTGAATCAGGAAATAAATACTGTAGCCGTCTGTGTTCACCCAGAGCTCTACGATACCTCATATCAATAGAGACCGGACCAAACTATGTGTATACATGTGTGTGTGTAAACCATATGGTACAAACAATGAATAGACGCTGCCGTATTTACGTCTACATGACGTTATTCTGACTGTTGGTGGAGCTGCTACAATGTTAGCATAGCCTAGCATTTCCGAGCTCCATTGAGAAGACAAGTACAAATCGGCATCATTACGTAGTTATTTTGGAGTCCCTTTTTGTCGGTTTATGACCGTTAAATCACAGCCAAATCAGTTTGTTTTGTGTTCATACAGCTGTAGTATGACATGACGGCGTTTAGTTTCCCAGGATATCTGTGACTTCCACAACACGTACTAAGCAGAAATAGGTTATTTTTTCCATGGTTAATGGCGGACAGTTGAACGGCTTTCAGGGCGATAAGCCACGCCCCCTCTCCGACGCGTCCAGCGCGATTCACGCGAATGAACACAAATAGTCCACGGCGAGACCGGCGGCGCGAATGAAGCGAATACGCGGCGCGAATGATTCGCGTTTGGTGTGAACACGGCATTAGACCCTCCATGTACCAACGTACATTTATAACAAATACCACACATATTACGGTAATCAGCGTTGCATATGTGTCTGACCACAATACCAAAAAAATAAATGATTCATTTAAATTATTGTTTTAGAGTTTTTAAAGTGTTTTGTATAATAAGCATCATTTAGTATCACTACTGAGAATTTAACAAACATAAAAACATGACGTAGATAGGTTTGCAGTTTTCAAGAAGTATATTTAAATATCATCTATTACACACATGAAGATAAAGTTGTGAACACCGGCTGAATATCTATGATCAGAATCATTATAACTGTGTTATAACTGCTGCTGTGTAAAGGGAATACTGCTGCTAACAACAACCTGATGTGTTTAAAGTGTTTAAACCAAATGTTATTGACCTGTTGTTCATATAGCAGTACTTCAAAATAAAAGTGCACAATACACTACTTTTGAATTCATTGTTGAACTTTGCCATAACAATGAGATTAATCGTGATTAAACATTATAACCCATATTCACATACAAGTTAAATTTTTTTTTAAAAGTATTTACTTGTTACAACTTCCTGTTCTGCTTCAGCTTCTTCTCTCAGCTGCTGTTTCATCTGCTGGTAGTCCTCATAGTACTGCTTCACCTCCTGAAACACAGAAAAGGACATTTACAAATCTAAAGTCAACATGTGACTGTGCAGCTGGATCCGCCTCACATCACGTCCACTTTAAACCATTAACGGTCAAAGCAGAGCTCCTCAACAAGAACAGGACGTTTAGTGAGACAGAAGAGGACGTTTAGTGAGACAGAAGAGG
>NW_022280194.1:142264-157130 GCF_004355925.1 Anarrhichthys ocellatus
AAAGGGTACTGGGCAAGTTACAACATACCGTAAGTATCCAAATAAGAAGTTTAATGTTAATAGTATACATATAGAGTACGTGTGTTGTATGTAAACTTGTCCTCTGTTAATGTGTAGGTACTACGAAAACGTATTCAATGCCAGCGGCTGCAATGAGCTGGTTGAGAAGTTTGGCCCGTGGTTCTCTCTGGACCATAGTCCTCGGGCTCAGATATTCAAGAGAAACCAGACAGCTGTCACAGATATGGACTCAATGGTCCGCCTAATGAGGTACAAACTAACTTAAAACGGTAGATTTTATATTTCTTTATGCTAATGACGCAAAACATGTTTTATTTATGAGATGCAGTGTCTCTCCTCAGGTATAATAACTTTAAGGAAGACCCATTGTCAAAGTGTGAAGGCTGTAATCCCCATGCGAATGGAGAGAATGCCATCTCAGCCCGTTCAGACCTGAACCCAGCTAATGGCACTTATCCTTTTGGCGCCTTACGGCAGAGGTCACATGGAGGAACAGACATGAAGGTTCCAATGTTTATCATTTCATTTCTTGCCGTCACTCATTTTTCTGCCCGTACTACTGTCCATCATGATCCCCAAATCTTTTCCGTGTTTGAATCTGACTGTAGCACGTTAAAGACATGTTTGCTAAATGTGATGCGTTATGCGTGTTTCTGTGCAGATGACCTCCTTCGGGATGTTTCGTGACTATGGTATGCTGGCAGTGAGCGGGCCAACATGGGACCAGGTTCCACCCTTCCAGTGGAGCACATCCCCTTACAAAGACCTGATGCACATGGGTCACCCCGATACTTGGGCATTCAAGCCTATAAAAGTCACCTGGACCCCATAATTGTTTTTACGCTGTACAGGTGCTGGTCATATAATTAGAATATCATCAAAAAGTTGATTTATTTCACTAATTCCATTCAAAAAGTGAAACTTGTCTATTATATTCATTCATTACACACAGACTGATATATTTCAGATGTTTATTTCTTTTAATTTTGATGACTATAACTGACAACTAAAGAAAATCCCAAATTCAGTATCTCAGAAAATTAGAATATTGTGAAAAGGTTCAATATTGAAGACCCCTGGTGCCACACTCTAATCAGCTAATTAACTCAAAACACCTGCAACGGCCTTTAAATGGTCTCTCAGTCTAGTTCTGTAGGCTACACAATCATGGGGAAGACTACTGACTTGACAGTTGTCCAAAAGACGACCATTGACACCTTGCACAAGGAGGGCAAGACACAAAAGGTCATTGCAAAAGAGGCTGGCTGTTCACAGAGCTCTGTGTCCAAGCACATTAATAGAGAGGCGAAGGAAAAGATGTGGTAGAAAAAAGTGTACAAGCAATAGGGATAACCGCACCCTGGAGAGGATTGTGAAACAAAAGCGATTCAAAAATGTGGGGGAGATTCAGAAAGAGTGGACTGCAGCTGGAGTCGGTGCTTCAAGAACCACTACGCACAGACGTATGCAAGACATGGGTTTCAGCTGTCGCATTCCTTGTGTCAAGCCACTCTTGAACAACAGACAGCGTCTCGCCTGGGCTAAAGACAAAAAGGACTGGACTGCTGCTGAGTGGTCCAAAGTTATGTTCTCTGATGAAAGTAAATTTTGCATTTCCTTTGGAAATCAGGGTCCCAGAGTCTGGAGGAAGAGAGGAGAGACACACAATCCACGTTGCTTGAGGTCCAGTGTAAGGTTTCCACAGTCAGTGATGGTTTGGGGTGCCATGTCATCTGCTGGTGTTGGTCCACTGTGTTTTCTGAGGTCCAAGGTCAACGCAGCCGTATACCAGGAAGTTTTAGAGCACTTCATGCTTCCTGCTGCTGACCAACTTTATGGAGATGCAGATTTCATTTTCCAACAGGACTTGGCACCTGCACACAGTGCCAAAGCAACCAGTACCTGGTTTAAGGACCATGGTGTCCCTGTTCTTAATTGGCCAGCAAACTCCCCTGACCTTAACCCCATAGAAAATCTATGGGGTATTGTGAAGAGGATGATGCGAAATGCCAGACCCAACAATGCAGAAGAGCTGAAGGCCACTATCAGAGCAACCTGGGCTCTCATAACACCTGAGCAGTGCCACAGACTGATCGACTCCATGCCACGCTGCAGTAATTCAGGCAAAAGGAGCCCCAACTAAGTATTGAGTGCTGTACATGCTCATACTTTTCATGTTCATACTTTTCAGTTGGCCAAGATTTCTAAAAATCCTTTCTTTGTATTGGTCTTAAGTAATATTCTAATTTTCTGAGATACTGAATTTGGGATTTTCCTTAGTTGTCAGTTATAATCATCAAAATTAAAAGAAATAAACATTTGAAATATATCAGTCTGTGTGTAATGAATGAATATAATCGACAAGTTTCACTTTTTGAATGGAATTAGTGAAATAAATCAACTTTTTGATGATATTCTAATTATATGACCAGCACCTGTATATACAGATGATGAAGAAGAAGAGATGAGGAACAACGATACTTAATATATACAGTGAGTACGGAAAGTATTCAGACCCCTTTAAATTTTTCACTCTGTTTCATTGCAGCCATTTGCTAAAATCAAAAAAGTTCATTTAATTTCTCATTAATGTACACTCAGCACCCCATCTTGACAGAAAAAACAAATGTAGAAATTTTTGCAAATTTATTAAAAAAGAAAAACTGAAATATCACATGGTCATAAGTATTCAGACCCTTTGCTGTGACACTCATATTTAACTCACATGCTGTCCATTTCTTCTGATCCTCCTTGAGATGGTTCTACTCCTTCATTGGAGTCCAGCTGTGTTTAATTAAACTGATTGGACTTGATTAGGAAAGGCACACACCTGTCTATATAAGACCTTACAGCTCACAGTGCATGTCAGAGCAAATGAGAATCATGAGGTCGAAGGAACTGCCCAAGGAGCTCAGAGACAAAATTGTGGCAAGGCACAGATCTGGCCACGGTTACAAAAGAATTTCTGCAGCACTCAAGGTTCCTAAGAGCACAGTGGCCTCCATAATCCTTAAATGGAAGAAGTTTGGGACGACCAGAACTCTTCCTAGACCTGGCCGTCCAGCCAAACTGAGCAATCGTGGAAGAAGAGCCTTGGTGAGAGAGGTAAAGAAGAACCCAAAGATCACTGTGGCTGAGCTCCAGAGATGCAGTAGGGAGATGGGAGAAAGTTCCACAAAGTCAACTATCGCTGCAGCCCTCCACCAGTCCGGGCTTTATGGCAGAGTGGCCCGACGGAAGCCTCTCCTCAGTGCAAGACATATGAAAGCCCGCATAGAGTTTGCCAAAAACACATGAAGGACTCCCAGACTATGAGAAATAAGATTCTCTGGTCTGATGAGACCAAGATTGAACTTTTTGGCGTTAATTCTAAGTGGTATGTGTGGAGAAAACCAGGCACTGCTCATCACCTGCCCAATACAATCCCAACAGTGAAACATGGTGGTGGCAGCATCATGCTATGGGGGTGTTTTTCAGCTGCAGGGACAGGACGACTGGTTGCAATTGAAGGAAAGATGAATGCGGCCAAGTACAGAGATATCCTGGAAGAAAACCTCTTCCAGAGTGCTCTGGACCTCAGACTGGGCCGAAGGTTCACCTTCCAACAAGACAATGACCCTAAGCACACAGCTAAAATAACAAAGGAGTGGCTTCGGAACAACTCTGTGACCATTCTTGACTGGCCCAGCCAGAGCCCTGACCTAAACCCAATTGAGCATCTCTGGAGAGACCTGAAAATGGCTGTCCACCAACGTTCACCATCCAACCTGACGGAACTGGAGAGGATCTGCAAGGAAGAATGGCAGAGGATCCCCAAATCCAGGTGTGAAAAACTTGTTGCATCATTCCCAAGAAGACTCATGGCTGTACTAGCGCAAAAGGGTGCTTCTACTCAATACTGAGCAAAGGGTCTGAATACTTATGACCATGTGATATTTCAGTTTTTCTTTTTTAATAAACTTGCAAAAATTTCTACATTTCTGTTTTTTTTCTGTCAAGATGGGGTGCTGAGTGTACATTAATGAGAAATAAAATGAACTTTTTTGATTTTAGCAAATGGCTGCAATGAAGCAAAGAGTTAAAAATTTAAAGGGGTCTGAATACTTTCCGTACCCACTGTATATACATTAGGGGTGTAACAGTACACGTATTCGTATTGAACCGTTCGGTACGGGGCTCACGGTTCGGTATGCATTACGAACCGAACAATACGTTTGAATAATATTAAATTGCTTTTGAAACATAAAATATAGCTAAAATTGGTGGAGCCGCTGCGCTCAAACATGGCAACCCACCCGACGTAACGTGCTGCCCTTCCCTGATTCGCCACGCTCCTATCACGTGACCGTTCCCGGATGTTCACAAACAACAACAGTCTTGATTACCGATCGACTACTAGGTTAATTCAACATGAACAACTGATTACAGGCGTTGTTGACCGTGTTGTCTTTACTAGCAGCTGTTGTTCAGTTAAAGTCTGCATTTCTGTGGAGGAAGCAGCTGTTAATGGAGCGATTAGTGAGCGGCGTGACCAGCGGCGTGACCAGCCCTACGGAGCGGACGTCTGAAGCCACGGTTAGCAGTAAATGCTCTCCAGTAGGACAGATAGCTAAGCCTTCAGCAGAGCTACGAGTGACAACAGACAACAACGAGGAAACGAGTGAGAGACTTGTGTTGACCACATTTATGGACCATAATCTAGTAAACCTTTGTGTGTAAGTGTTGATTTTAATGTAAATATGAGGTGAGAGATATCGAGCAAGACCCCCAGCGCAGTAACGAAGTCTGAAAAATAAAACTTTCCACGAAATGTATCTGTTTGAGTTCATAGAGGAAGATTTAGGAGAAGATCTTAAGTATCAAACACGACCTTTCATTATTAAAGACTTTATTACACTGTCGTATTATTTTAAACTAAGCAACCAATCTACTTCCTGTGTACGTGAATAGTCATGTAATATTCATTACAAACTCTCCCCGCAACGTCTCGGTATCTGTTCCCTCCTGACTCAAACAGGCTAAAGGTTCATCCCTCCTCTAGTGATAAACCAGGCTGTACCAACATGCTGAATGCTATTGAGCCCAGTGACACTACTCCTTCACCAGCCCATTTCTCCAGACCATAATTCCTGCTTTGTAAAAGAAAACAAAAGCCCAAACAGAGAATCAACTCAGACACGCCCCCTTGAGTCTCACCAGAGGATTTGGCATTTCTGCTTTTTTGCTGGATTGAAAACATACCGAAACGTACCGAACCGTGGCACCACTGTATCGTATTGAACGGAACTGAGAATTTTGTGAACCGTTACACCCCTAATATATATACATATACTGTAGTGTGTTGACTGACCTGTGAGTCGACCGTGACCAGTTCTTTGACTCGCAGCATCACTTCCTGTGTGAAGGTTCCCGGCCACAGAACCTGAGACACTAATCCTTTAGAACACGCCTCCTGAGCCGTCAGCTTCCTGCCGCTCAGCAGCAGCTCGTTAGCCTGAAACAGAACCCGTTACCTTAGAACACCAGTGGTTATGCTAATGAGGCTGATGGTGGTTATGCTAATGGCGCTGATGGTGGTTATGTTAATGAGGCTGATGCTGGTTATGCTAATGTGACTGATGGTGGTTATGTTAATAAGGCTGATGGTGGTTATGTTAATGAGGCTGATGCTGGTTATGCTACTGATGCTGGTTATGTTAATGAGGCTGATGGTGGTTATGCTAATGTGACTGATGGTGGTTATGTTAATGAGGCTGATGGTGGTTATGTTAATGAGGCTGATGCTGGTTATGCTACTGATGCTGGTTATGTTAATGAGGCTGATGCTGGTTATGCTGCTGATGCTGGTTGTTAATGAGGCTGATGGTGGTGGTTATGTTAATGAGGCTGATGGTGGTTATGCTAATGAGGCGGATGGTGGTTATGTTAAGGAGGCTGATGGTGGTTATGCGAATGAGGCTGCTGTTAATGAGGCTGATGGTGGTTATGTTAATGAGGCTGATGTTAATGAGGCTGATGGTGCTTATGCTAATGAGGCTGATGTTAATGAGTAAGGTAAGGTAAAGGTGGACTGACCGAGGCCAGGCCCATGACGCGGGGGAAGGTGAAGGAGGAGCATGCGTCAGGCGTCTGTCCGTAGGAGGCGTAGGGCGTCTGGAACCAGGCCTTCTCATTGGCCCACACCACGTCACACAGAGGAAGGATGGCGGCCCCAAGGCCGTGAGCCGGCCCGTTGACCGCCGCCACGATCGGCTTCCTGAACTGGATGAAGGTGTTGACGAAGGTCCTGAGGAAGAGGAGGTCAGATGTCAAAGGTGAACACTCACTGATGACATCACACGGGGCTTCTTCCAGCAGGCGTTACCTGATTGTCTCGGCCATCTTGATGCTCTCCTTCTTCCTGTCCTCCGTCAGCCGTCTGATGAAGTACAGGAAGTCCAAACCGCAGCAGAATACGCTTCCAACGGCGCCGAGTAGCACCAGCTTACTGTCATCAGATGCTGCTGTAGCCATGGCACTCTGGATCTCCTTCATCACCTGAAGACGAGGAGCAGGGAACAATTTATAGGGAAGTTAGAGTGTGGTCTATACCGTGGGGGCGTGGCTTCACCTCAGGGTGTGGTCTATACCGTGGGGGCGTGGCTTCACTTCAGGTTTTATAGTGTATGTTAGGGTGTGGTCTATACGGTGGGGGTGTGGTCTATACGGTGGGGGTGTGGTCTATACGGTGGGGGAGTGGTCTCACCTCCGGATTGAGCGTGTTGTTCTCAGAGCTCTTGGTTGACAGCAGGATGTGAGTGAAGCCATCTTGTTTCTTCACCACGATGTCCCGGTACCGGTAGGCGCTCTCTGTCTGTCGAACACTGAACCTCAAACGTTTGTCGAACGCCGAGCGTTCCTCCAGACGACGCTTCCCTGTCGCACTCGCCGCTCCGGTAACAGCACTCTGCACACCTGATGTCCCATTGGCAGCTACAACCTCCATCAATGAGTTACCTGGAGGAGTTTACATCAGTTTATATGTTACATCAGGTCTTCATGCCGCCATCTTTAATATAAGTTGAGAAAGGCCCTCTGTTTGAGCTTACCTATGCTGCTGAGGGAGCACATGACGCCAGGTGTGACAGGTACTCGTGGTCTGGTCCCCATGCGGGCCCTCTCCTCTCCGGGCCCCAGCTGGACCCCTGCAGGTTTCTCCAGCAGAGCGACCTCAGGTGGGACCAGGTGAGCCTCCTGAGCTCCGGCCTCCAGACCGTGAGCCGCCTCGTCCAGACGGCTGTTCATCGGACTCTTGGGGACCAGGATCTTGATGCCAGTCTTGGACAGGTCCACGCTGCGGCGGGCCGAGCCGGCCGGAGACGCCGACATCAGAAGGCTGCCGAACCGGCCGACCGGCAAGTGCTGCTGCGAGCTGATGGAGGCCGGGCGGATCGGTCCGAGGGCGAGTTTCACCTGATCACATCCTCCAGGTAGACCTCCGACGATGTCACCTCCGATGATGTCACCGTGAGCCATGGGTGGCGGCCTGCAGGGCAGTCTGAGGGCGGGGCTAAAGCGGCGGCTGGGGAAGCTGCGGGTGGAGCGCAGCAACGTGCCGTCTCTCTGCCACTCGGCGTACCGACGGTTGAAGTCGTGGACGTAGATCATACAGGTGGACAGGTGAGTCTCTGGCTCCCAGGTGTCTCCTTCTGAACCGTAACCTCTCCACCGGACCAGGTACTCCACTTTACCCTTCTTACTCTTCCTCCTGTCCACGATCCTCTCCACCTGGTGGAGATGAGTTAACATTTTAACTTAACTAGTAACTCAACTAGTACTAGTTTATTAACATGTTAACCCTTTAACTTATCTAGTACAAACCATTTAACTTATCTAGTACAAACCATTTAACGTAACTACTACAAACCCTTTAATGTAACTACTACAAACCCTTTAACTTAACTAGTACTAACCCTTTAACTAAACTAGCACTAGTTTATTCTCACGTTAACCCTTTAACTTATAGAGTAACTAAACTAGCACTAGTTTATTCTCACGTTAACCCTTTAACTTATAGAGTAACTAAACTAGCACTAGTTTATTCTCACATTAACCCTTTAACTTATAGAGTAACTAAACTAGCACTAGTTTATTCTTATATTACAACTGAAACTTGCTGATTAATTTTCTTTGTTGATACATTCATTGGTTAACTGATGATAGTTATATAGTATTAATAATCTCAGAGTTCAGTCATTAATCACAACAGTCTGAACACCTTCACTTTTATAAATTGTGTGACAGACATCTGTTAGCATCGAGCTAGCACTGAGCTAACACTGAGTTAGCACTGAGCTAACTCTGAGCTAACTCTACAGGCTAGTTACAGAAGCTAGTTAGTACCAGACTCAGACTCTGACTCACTAACGAGTCGTAAAGCTGTTAACTAATCAGTTAACTATCCGGTTAACTAACTAGTTCTGAGGTTCAGCTGCTCCTCAGCTCGAAAAGTTCACAAAGTTTAACTCTCAACTCCGACCTAGCTATTGTTAGCATTTTAGCATTAGCTCGCGTCACCTCGTAGAACTCTTCCGTAGCCATGGAGACTGTGCGCGTGCACGAGCAGCTTCCAGAAGCTTCTTCTTCACGTGAGGAGGCTGAAGACTGTTTAGCTCCGTTAACTAGCTGCCAGGGTTAGCACGGCAGCGTGACGCAACATCCGGTCTGACTCGCTGACCTTCAAAATAAAAGCTGAATATTTCATTATTTCTTTCAACGTAAAAACCCATTAACGATGACGTAATGACGATGTCTTGAAAACCGCATTAGGATCAACCATCCCGTAATTTAAACCGTAACCATTGTTCACAACAGTCCTTTGTTTATACAGTAAACCCATTAAAATATCTAAACTAGTCCATGAATGTTTCCATTAATTTGTCCCAGATATCTCAGCGCTCTGACATGAACCATTAATAAACTCAAATATATAACATTTACAACCATCATGGTCCTAATCAAAGTACTTCTTCACTGGAGAGTAAACCAGGATCAATATGACAATGAAGGCTTGAATATTTTTAAATGCTCTGAAGATGATTAATAACCATTTGTAGTTTTATAAAATGTCGCCTTTAGTTTAAGTTGATAACAGAAAGTCTGAACTTCAATGATGAACTGATCCAGGAGATGGACGCAGACGTGGATTCAGCCGGGAATCAAACCCGTGTGACGCTGGAACAGAAAGTTTGATGATCTGGGAGTCGGGATCGGACCCTCGGGTCCCCCCCCAGGATCGGACCAAGTGGTAGCCTTACGGACTGGGAGACTGCTTGGATCTCTGGTTAAGTGAACGTCTTTATGGCTTATTGCCACGAGAGCAGCCAAAGATTAACGAAGCAGAGACCTTCAAGATCGCAACTTTATTTACCCAATTTAAAATTCTTACAATGACAACAAGATGGCTCCTTTGCTGGAAAGTCCTGATTAGCTCCACACTAGTTGTGATGTCATAAGCCCTCCAGGTGCATCCAGGTAATTCTGAACATTCAACGTCAAACATTAAGTTGACATTGAAAAAACGGTTTTACTTGCAGACAGACTGGGTTGAAGTGTTTTATTTGATCTCAGGTCAAAGACAAAAGAGATGATGGTAAACTATTCTGGATCTAAAGTCTGCATCCCTTTTAGTCGACGGTCCTCCTCCTGATCCGCCTCATCAGTCAGACTTTTTGTTGGACCGTTTCGTGTGGTCATCGTCGTCGTCGTCAGACACGGTGGGTCGGTTCCTACAGCAGAAGTAGAAGAAGACGGCAACGATGGCGATCGGGAAGCCAACCAGGAAGCAGCCGAGCAGCGGAGTCTGGCTGAACACGGGCTGGAAGGACAGAAACACAGAATACGGAGAGGTAAGAGGTCACCGAGACCAGAGAACAGAGGATGGAGAGGTAAGAGGCAGGGGCGTTTCTAGGATTCAAAGAAAGGGGGGGCTTAGCCCCAAGGGGAGTGGCGTGTTTTTTTTGGGGCCCATTTGGGGTCGTGGATATCCATTGTTTCAGACAGTTCATAGATTGTGTGATTTTGCTCTGTAGTTTTGCTTGCATTCAGTATATGATAACACAAGAGACAGAATTTCAGGGTCATAGTGAAATTTGACAACACAAATATGAACTTTTCTCAAATAAAGAGAGAAATAATTTTCCTGCTTGTAAAGGAAAGACGGATAAACTAGCTTTCATATCCGCGTCACTCCCAAATCCTGATTCTTAAAGGGACCGCACACAATGTATGGAGAATGGACCTGACAGTGTCAACTTTATATCGTTCAGTATGATGATAGGCTATTGGATTGTAATTTGAAGGGGGAGAAAACATACAAACCAGAACGCACGCACATATGTAGCATGTTAGAGTTATAAATAACTTGTCCATGTGAGAAACAATAGTTTAATTTAATGACATCACCAAAAAAAAAAATCCAATAATGCCAAATTATTTGGGGGGGGAGGTCCATGAGACAGGAGAACAGAGGGGTAAGAGGTCCATGAGACATGAGAACAGAGGGGTAAGAGGTCAGAGGTCCATGAGACATGAGAACAGAGAGGTAAGAGGTCCATGAGACAGGAGAACAGAGGACGGAGAGGTAAGAGGTCCATGAGACATGAGAACAGAGGGGTAAGAGGTCCATGAGACCGGAGAACAGAGGACAGAGAGGTAAGAGGTCCATGAGACCGGAGGACGGAGAGTTAAGAGGTCTCTGAGACCAGAGGACGGAGAGTTAAGAGGTCCATGAGACCGGAGAACAGAGGGGTAAGAGGTCCATGAGACCAGAGAACAGAACTGATGAGGAACAGGACTTACAGTCAGTGTGACTTTGATGTCATAGACGAAACGTCTGGCGCGCTGATAGACGCCGTTTCCTCCCTGAAACTGAGAAGTCAGACAAGGAATCAGATTTCAGAAATGATCAAACCCGGCTGTTAGATCTTCTTTATCGTCCTCCAGGTGAGTCTGGAGTCCTGACCTGGATGCTGCCATCCAGAACCCCGTTCAGGAAGTCCAGTAGGTGGCGCTCCGTCTTTACAGCGACCAGAGGCAGGAAGTAGCCGTCGCTGGACAGATTCACCACGATGAAGGAGGGCACCACCACCTCACTGACAACGACAAACATCAGGGGAATGGAAGTATACTTGAGTTTACTGAAACATCTCTAGTCCTTTATGTCTCTACATGGACATGTGAGACTAGACTTTAACACACAGCAACAACTCTTAGTTGCCCAAGTCCCAGTGTCCACTGACGAATGTCATTTGTCAAATGTCATTTGGCTGGAGACGTTAAGAACTAAAGACCTTAAGGACTGGAGACGTTAAGGACTAGAGACGTTAAGGACTTAAACACTACCTTACCCCATCACGAGTCCATTGATGTAGTCACTTCCTTCCATGAAACCAAAGTAGAAGTTTCTGGACAGAGAGAAAGACAGATTCAGGTTTGTGTCTCAGTACCTTGTCCTCTTATGTCTTTGTGTCTTAGTGTCCAATGAGACTCTGACCTGCTGTAGAACTCTCTGTAGTCTGCAGACACTTTCTCCACAAGACCTTTGTACCTGAACAGGAAACAGGAAACACATCACAGTGAGGTCGGAGGACGGATGCTGTCATGGTTAAGTCTTGTGGTCTTACCTCACGCTCTCCTCACACGGTGTCTTCTCCTCCACCAGCGCCAACACCACCAGTTTACCTGTCGGACAGAGGCGGAGTCACTTCACATGAACCAATCAGCAGCCTCGGAGCTGCAGTTCCTCAGATGTCCACTAGATGCTGCTGTGATCTCACTGTAGTCACGTGAATGAGAAACTTCTACAAATAATATAAATATAAATACCATATAGTAACAAACAGACATTTACGTTACATATCAGAATAAAACATAAATAATGCTAAAATTAAAGAAATATGAATAAACCATTTACAACTGTTTAATAGAAGATAGTTAGAAGATAGTTACTGCTCTACACAAACTCCTTTTGTTTGTGCTTCTATTAAAAAACAAAACCAGAAAAGTTTGCTTTGTGTTTGTAAAATTGACCCATTAATGTCCGGCCCAAAATTACAACACAATATTCAGTTTTATCCAATAAATATCCGTTTACAATTAAAAATAATTAACCTGATGAGGGGCGACCATTCAAAATGTACATTTACTTTTTAAATCTGTGAAATCTTAAATTTTCCAATAGCAGGAGTAAACATTTAAAATGTATTTATTTAATATGTTATTGTGTAAAATCTTAAAATTCAACTAGACTGTGCATTTGTTGGAGAAACACGAACCAACTGGAGATGATTTCAACCGCCACAGTCACTCAATATTATAAATTCTGTCATTTAAAGTTGTCTTTGTACAGTGGCACCACTTATAGGTGAAATGCTTTATGTGCGGCTATTAATATTAATATTTAGTGATTGAAGAAATATGGCTGTTGTAGGAAATTTGGGTTTAGAACTATGTTTTAAGAAATTATAATAGAAGTGTTTAATGATTCATAAATAAGAAATCATAATTAGAAATGTTTTGGAATACATAATTGGAAGATTCATAATTTTAGAAGTGATTTGTAGTTAGAAGTGTATCTTAGTAGCACCTTTATATCTATGCTTGTGAAACTTGTGACGCTTTTGCCAAAAGTTACAAATCCTTATCTTTATATAGAATGTTTACCATAGAAGTGTTTAGCCATAAAAGACAGTCATTGAATGTATTAAACTGTGAAGAATAGCCAAGGGAAAGTCAGACTTCTAGACAGACATTTGCAGGTTGTACCCGCGCGAGGGTTTTCGGAAGCCTGACGCCAGGAGGAGGCAACTGAAATTAGCCAATAGGAATTAAGATGGACAAAAGGGAGGGGATTTCAAGCTGTAAGAGGAAGTGCTGGAAAGGAATTCACTCTCTTTCTTCTTGGCTCTGAGCCTGGAAACATATGTTTCTCCAGGCTGAGTCGCGAGTGAATAGCTTTTCCGTGCGGATCATATATTATATATTCTGTTAGTAGTGTACTTCATTCTGTAATTGTATTAGCTTCAGTAGGATTAAATACTTTTTAAATTGTAAACCAGTTTATGATAGATTTATTAAGTAGCGACTCTACTGTAGAACAACAATGGAGCATGCTCTCCGGCCTTCTCTCTGTGGGGAAGATTTCAGCCTCCACACTGTTTTATAAGTGGTCACATGTGGGCGCTACTGAGCACCTGACCAGGTTGATGTCATAAGCATCATTTCGCTCTATATATTTAAGATATTGATGCTTTTATAGACATAAGTTTGTGTGAGGAGAGGCCAGACAACAGGAAGATCATGAGGTTTTCACAATAAAAGTCCAGTGAATGCGTGTTTCCCTGTGGGTGAAACATTACCTGACTCTCCCATAGCGTACAGAGTGTAGCTGTCGATCCTCAGGTAGTTTGGGAAACGTTCTCTGTTGATCCACGACTTCAGATCACCGTCAAGTTCCTCTGAAGCACAAATATAAGTCATGAAAGAGCAGAACAGGAAGTTCTCAGAGTTTACCACCAACCACGGTGTCTCGAGGTTAAAGGAAAACCACAGTGTCTCGTGGATAAAAGACAACCACGGTATCTCTTGGTTAAAGGAAAACCACGGTGTTACGTGCCGTGTTGTGTTGTGTTCTCCCTCAGTCTTCTCGAGTGCCACCCTCTGTCCCGGATGCCAGCTGCAGCGGCTGATTGAACGCAGCCGCATCCAATCGCGATTAGCTGTAGCTGGTGGCTAAAAGGAGAGGATCTCCTGAAGGACGATCTCTCTTGGGCAGACCACAGTAGTGAGGCTGTGTGCGTGAGCTGACAACCCTTGGGCAACGCGTAGTGGTGGAGCTGTGTGTGTGTGTGTGTTGCTGTGGACCATTGTTGCACCTTTGTTCCAGCTGTGTGGGCTGTTGTATGTCCAGTGTTGCTTTCTTTTTAGTAGTTTTCTTTTGCTGCCGTGCAAGCAGCTAGCCCTTTTATAATAAATACCCTTTTTGTTAACCGTCATCGTTGCTCAGTCTCTTTTTCCCCGGGAAAATAACACCGTTACTCCCCGCATCCCTTAGATGCCAGAATGGGGAACGTAACACACGGTGTCTCGAGGATAAAGGACAACCACGGTGTCTCGAGGTTAAAGGACAACCACGGTGTCTCGAGGTTAAAGGACAACCACGGTGTCTCGAGGTTAAAGGACAACCACGGTGTCTCGAGGTTAAACCTCTGTCCACTGAGCCACAGACAAACCTACTTTGTATCTGAGATAGAACATAATGAACATCAGTAATCAGTTGTGTAACAGGAGGCCACTCAGAGGTCAGTGTCTTACCGTCAAAGGTGAAGTAGGTTCCATCTTTAAAAACAACCACAGCCGGCAGAGTTGAGAGGGACACCACCTGGACACATGGACCAGGTTTAACCAGAAACACTGACAAACCAATTCAGGTCGAGAGACATTTTACATCTTCTGTATGTAGGTACTGTCCTGTAATGTCCTCTACCGTCCTCTCTTGTCCTCTACCATACTCTCTTGTCCACTTCTCTACCGTCCTCTCTACCGTCTTCTCTACCGTCCTCTATCGTCCTCTATCGTCCTCTCCTGTCTATCATCCTCTATCATCCTCTCCCGTCCCCTCAGTCAAACCTTTGGCAGGACGTCTCTGGATGAAGAGAAGAAGAACGTGTGAACGATCAGTTCTTCTGCTGCTGACGTGTAGTTTCCCTAAAAACACACCGGAGGTCAGCTGTGTGTTTTTAGTGTTTAGAAACTAGTGCTGTGTGTGTGTGTGTGTGTGTGTGTGTGTGTGTGTGTGTGTGTGTGT
>NW_022280194.1:157140-161633 GCF_004355925.1 Anarrhichthys ocellatus
GTGTGTGTGTGTGTGTGTGTGTGTGTGTGTGTGTGTGTGTGTGTGTGCATGCATACACACACTGTCCACCCTCTCCCTCTCCCTCTCCAGCTCTTCCCCCTCAGCTCTCCCTCCCCTCTCCATGCCCCATCTTACCCTATCTTGCTCCCCTCTCCCCTAACGAGGTCCTCAACCTTGTTATATCTAACCGCCCCACCACGTGCTCCCTTGACCCGATCCCCTCTTCTTCAGTCTATTGTGACTGAACTCCTTCCTTTCCTCACCCACCTCATCAACACATCTCTTGTTTCAGGATGCTTTCCCACTGCTTTCAAGACTTCCAGAGTCGCCCCTCTTCTGAAGAAACCATCACTTGACCCCTCTGATGTCAAGAACTTCAGACCAGTTTCTCTTCTACCCTTTCTATCCAAAACACTTGAATGTGTTGTCTCCAACCAACTGTCTTCCTATATCCACCAGAACAGCCTCTTGAACCCACACCAGTCCCGGTTCAAGGTGGGTCACTCAACAGAGACAGCCCTCCTTGCGGTGACGGAGTCGCTTCACGCAGCGAGAGCGAACTCTCTCTTCTCTGTCCTGATTCTCCTGGAACTGTCTGCGGCATTTGACACTGTGAACCACCAGATCCTCCTCTCCACCCTCGAGGGGATGGGCGTCTCAGGCTCTGCACTCTCCCCGATTGTATCCTACCTGACAGGTCGATCCTGTCAGGTAGGATGCCTACCAGGTGACATGGAGGGGGGCCGTGTCGAAACCACGCATGCTGACTACGGGGGTTCCACAAGGTTCAGTTCTGGGCCCCCTACTCTTCTCGCTCTACACAACATCTCTGGGTTCTGTTATTCACTCGCATGACTTCTCTTACCATTGTTATGCCAATGACACCCAGCTGGTCTTGTCATTTACCCCCGGTGACACTCAAGTGGAGGCACGCATCGCTGCGTGCTTGGCTGACATCTTGAAGTGGATGACGACACACTACCTCAAGCTTAACCTGGACAAAACCGAGCTACTGTTCCTCCAGGGGAAGGGTTGCCCGCACCGAGACCTGTCATCACCATTGATGATACCGTGGTGACGCCAACTCAGACTGCGAGGAACCTGGGTGTGACCCTGGACGACCAACTGTCGTTCTCAGCAAACATTGCATCGGTTACAAGCTCCTGCAGATTCCTGCTCTACAACATCAGGAGGATTCGCCCCTTCCTCACTGATGAGACGGCGCAGGTGCTCATCCAGGCTCTTGTCATCTCCCGCCTGGACTACTGCAACTCTCTACTTGCCAGAGCCCCGGCCATCAGACCTCTGGAGCTTGTCCAGAAAGCTGCAGCTCGCCTGGTGTTCAATTGCCCCAAGTTCTCTCACACAACTTCCCTTCTCCGTTCTCTACACTGGCTCCCTGTAAGAGCTCTCATTCAGTGTAAGACTCTGGTGCTAGCCTACAGGGCAGTGAAAGGAACAGCTCCTTCTTATCTCCAGGTCATGGTCAAGCCCTACACCCCCGCCCGACCACTTCGCTCTGCTGCCTTGGTGCGATCGGTCGCCCCGTCGCTCAGAGGTCCCTGCGGCCGATCGACCCGGTCGCGGCTGTTTTCTGTCCTGGCCCCCACTGACGTCAGGACAGCAGAGTCGCTGCCCATCTATCATCAGGCTGAAGACTCACCTCTTCAAGAAGTACTACCGTGAGCCTTCCACTCACCACTTACTGTATTCATATTAGTTTGTTTCTGTATTTCTGCTCTGGTTTATGCTCTTAGATGCTTGTTTAAAGGAGATGCACTCAAGACTTCTGGTGACTAGTAGTTCTCTTGAATACTGATGTTGAATACACTTATTGTAAGTCGCGTTGGATAAAAGAGTCTGCTGAATGACTGTGTTGGAGCCATAACGTGGTTTTGTTGTTTTCTTTTGAGGGTAACACGAGGTGAATTTATATATGCAGTTCGGACATTGAACATAGAGTGACACATTGGCAGAAAGTGCATATTATAGGTAAGTGCCTGGTGATGAGAATCAGGTGTGTGTGTGTGTGGACGGGAAGCTAACAGTTTTTGACCGTGTCAATGTGGCGTGTCAGCCGGCGTGTCAGCGTGGAGTTTCAAGGTCTTATATTATCCTGTGGTATTCTGTTATGGTGTCAAACGGAATAAATGGATCAACGGATCGAAAGAAAGACAGCGCACTGGACAGTGAAATGTTTGTGGAACACGCGTCCAAACAAGTTCTCCCATTCGCCCCCCCCAGTGGCTTACAGACTGTAATGTAAATGTAATGTATAGATGTGCGCGTGTGTGTGTGTGTGTGTGTGTACCTTCAGCTGTGATGTAGCTCCAACATAAACAAACATGACATCATGGCGGTTTATGGCGTGTTGGAAGAGCTGCAGACTGATGAGAGATCGAACCAGCGGCCTGAACGACACAACATAGACGGTCAGACCTGTGATGTCACACTGACTGCTGTGACGTCACACTGACTGCTGTGATGTTTAATATCAGATCTATACTAAAGGTCATGACAACAATCTGCATTAATTGACTTGACTCGGTCATTTACTGTAACCAGTGTAACGTTAGCATGCTAGCTAGCTAATGTTTGCATGCTAGTTCCACACTGGTTACAGGTTCTTACCCTCCAACTCGATTAGCAAAGTCCAGGATTCCATCTTTGGTTCTTGGTCCTGAATAATTATATTTCACATCTTTCTTCAACCTGAAAATGGAACAGACGTTTATTTACGCTTTATATGTTATAATATATACATATATATTTGTGGCTATATATTACGGGCTGGGCAACACGTTATTATCGCGTTAACGCATTAATTAATTAACGGCGATAATTATTTTATCGCACATTAACGCAGTTTTTTTAAATTATTATTAAGCGGACATTTTTAACACAAGAACCAGCAGCGAGCGGTGAACAGCCGTTTGTGTGGCATCTCTTCCGTCTCTTCCTGTTTCCTTCACCTACATTCCCCTGGGTCCTAAGGCACTCCATGTACAGCTTCTTATCACCCTCTATGTACCAACGTACATTTATAACAAATACCACACATATTACGGTAATCAGCGTTGCATATGTGTCTGACCTAAATACCAACAAAAAGAAATGATTCATTTAAGTTATTATTTTAGAGTTTTTAAAGTGTTTTGTTTGCAATATGTATAATAAGCATCATTTAGTGATCACTACTGATAATTTAACAAACATAGAAACATGACGTAGACAGGTTTGCAGTTTTCAAGAAGTATATTTAAATATCTCTTACACACATGAAGATAAAGTTATGAACACCGGCTGAATATCTGTGATCAGAATCATTATAACTGTGTTATAACTGCTGCTGTGTAAAGAGAATACTGCTGCTAACAAGAACCTGATGTGTTTAAAGTGTTTAAACCAAATGTTATTGACCTTTGTTCATATAGCAGTACTTTCAAAATAAAAGTGCACAATACACTACTTTTGAATTCATTATTGAATTTTGCCATAACAATGAGATTAATCGCAGAAAATCATGCGATTAATCACAATTAAAAATTGTAATCATTGCCCAGCACTATTATTAATAGTTGTTCTGAGGACTTACATGAGGATGGCTGGATAACCTCGGACCTTAAACTCTTTTGCCAAACCTGCAGAGAGAAACACAACCTGATCACATGGTGGGAGTGAAGAGTGAGAATCAGTTTCTACCAGGAGTCAACCTCCAGTTCTATAAAGTGTTAAAGTTGCATTCTCTCTAGTGTCCACCAGGGGGCGACTCCTCTGGTTGTATAGAAGTCTATGAGAAAATGACTCTACTTCTCTCTTGATTTATTACCTCAGTAAACATTGTAAACATGAGTTTATGGTCTCAATCTCTAGTTTCAAGTCTTTCATTCTGATCAGCATGTTCAACGCGTTATATACAAACAGCATTGTGATGATGCTTTTATTTTGATGCTTTTATTTTGGTAGTGTTACTGACCGGTGCTGGCTGTGGCGTCTGATTTCCCGACGTTGACCGGAGAGCCGAGACTCCTGAGTTCTGATCCGATCTGATGCCAAACCGGATCCAGCTGTTTACAGAATGAACACCAAGGGGCGTAGAACTGCACAGAGACGAACACGACACATATGTATATATAAAAATTAGTGCTGGGCAACGATTAAAATTTTTAATTGCGATTAATCGCATTGTTATGCACAAAGTTCAATAATGAATTCAAAAGTAGTGTATTGCGCACTTTTATTTTAAAAGTACTGCTATATGAACAAAAGGTCAATAACATTTGGTTTGCAAACACATGGAACCTGGAGTCTGTCCGCCTAATAATAAGAAAAACTGCGTTAACGCGCGATAATAGAATTGTTGCCGTTAATTAATTAATGCATTAACGCGATAATAATGCTTTAACTTGCCCAGCACTAATTAAAAGAAATATATATATATATACACATACATATATATATACACATATATATATATATATATATATATATAT
>NW_022280194.1:171633-187746 GCF_004355925.1 Anarrhichthys ocellatus
ACATATATATACACATATACATACATATATACATACATATATATACATACATACATACATACATACATATATAAATAAATAGTGTTGACGCCAAGTGAGTTTGTTTTACGTACCTTAATGAGCCAGATGTCGTCGGCTCCTCTCCTCTCCATGAATCTGTTAAAATGATGTTAATGTTCACATGTTATTAACAATCAGCTGTTCAGTAATAACTACGTTATAAACTCCACATGTTCAAACTAAATATTGTTGCCTCTTTAAAACACCGGATGATGATATTAGATAGATAGATAGATCTATCTATAATGTTTTCTGCTTCACTTGTAAAATAAGTTTTATTTTAATTTCCTGGTGAAATAAAGATTATATATTCTATAAATATTGACATTAGAGGATTAAACCGTGATTAGTTCTAACTCTAAACAAACCTTCTGTTTCTTTGATAAAGTTAACTCAAGCTTGTTCTAGGAAGCTTTTATTGTGAAACTCTCTGACACTGAAACAGGAAGCTAAATCTCAGCTTCCTGTTCCTTTGACCAATGAGTTCTGGTTTCTTCTCTTCTTAGTAATGGAATAAAACTTTGTACTCACGAATCATCGAGCTCCTCCACGAAGGCCGACGCTGACAGAGCCAGCAGCACTGCAAACAAACAAACAAACAGTAAACGGTAAACAACACATTTAGAGTCATCTCTTTCTGTTGACACCAAATAGAGCTGTGATTGGTTGATTGATCTCAGCTAACTGTTCTGTTCATATCTGATTAAATGTGATGAGAGACAGGAAGCTGCTCACTGGACTGTCAGAATAAAGGTCCTGTTGAAGCAACAGGAAGCTGCTCACTGGACTTTCAGAATAAAGGACCTGTTGAAGCCACAGGAAGCTGCTCACTAGACTTTCAGAATAAAGGACCTGTTAAAGCAACAGCATCAACATAACCTGAAAGTAATCCATTCAGAAGTCCCATAATGCATCTGGTGGTTCTGTGAAATGAACTCACTGGAGGTCTTCAGGTTTAAACACATCTGATTCATTTCTCTGCAGCTCTGAGATTAAATCATCCTTCAGTCTGAGACTTTAAATCTCCTTAAACCTCGTTAACCTGCACTTCCTGGTTCCTCTGAGCTTGTGGGAGGAGCCTGTGAGGGTTTTTAGATTCAGTGTAAATATGAGTGTAGTTTGGTGGAGGACGTACCTGAGAGCAGGACCGTGTTCCTTCTGTTCCACATGTCGACTGATGGAGAAACTGCAGCACAAAGAGATTAACAGCACACAGCTAATCTGCTGACAGAGTGCTAATCTGAGGGATTAACAGGTTACAATCAATCCACTGAAGCTTTATTGATATCAGCAACAACACACAGTACTACTACTGAGGATGTTAGAGAGACAACCGTCACGGCCAGGCCGTGCCTCCTGCTTGTCCTGTGTGTGTGTGTGTGTGTTTGTATCATATGGGCAGGGCTCCGACCTGGGCTCCTCCCGGCTTCCTAATTACAACTCACCTCACCTGGCCAGTCAAACCAGCTGCACTCCATCAACTCATCAACCCAACAGTATATCTACCCCGGTTCCTCATCTACTCTTCGCCAGATCGTTGTTTACAGCTCACGTGGTAGCTAGTAGTTCATGGCTGCTCTGTTTGAAGATAATTCAGAGTTTTCTCTCAAGTGGTTTTTCAGTGCTTTAACCCTGTCTCTCTGTTCCTGCAGTTTTTTTCATCCTCCTGGTTCCCCAGTCTGCCTGCCCTGCCCTACCTCCTCCTGCCTGGATTCCACCCTCACCCTCCCTGGATTTTCTCGCGGTGCTTTGGTCATCTCCCCCCCCCCCCCCCCTTGGTTTCCTGTCAATAAACCTTTCACCTATAATCCCTGGTCTGTGCCTACATTTGGGTCCACACACACCCCGTGACAACAGGAAGTCTGCACAATAGTTTATATTGTTATATCTTAATGTTTCTGATCCAAGAAGACTGACAGGTATGAAGAAGGAAACGAGGAGGTAAGGAACGAAAAGGGGAGGAAAGGAAGGTAAAACAGGAAATGAGGAGAGGAAGGAAATTAAATATAAAAAGGAAATGAAGGATGAAAGGAAGGAAAGAGGAAGTGAGAAAGGAAACAAGGGGGTAGGAGAGGAGGTGAACAGACGGTACAAAGAGAACACTGATCAATACAGTCTGAGTCACATGTCAACAAAGCAGCTCAAGTTAAGAGTATATATATATATATATATATATAAGTGCTGGGCAACGATTAAAATATTTAATCGCATGGATTTTTTGCGATTAATCGCATTGTTATGACAAAGTTCAATAATGAATTCAAAAGTAGTGTATTGTGCACTTTTATTTTGAAAGTACTGCTATATGAACAAAAGGTCAATAACATTTGGTTTGTAAACACTTTAAACAAATAAGGTTCTTGTTAACAGCAGTATTCTCTTTACACAGCAGCGGCTATAACAGTTATGATTCTGATCATAGATATTCAGCCAGTGTTCACAACTTTATCTTCATGTGTGTAAGAGATATTTAAATATACACTTTGAAAACTGAAACATATCTACGTCATGTTTTTATGTTTGTTAAATTCTCAGTAGTGATACTAAATGATGCTTATTATACATATTACAAACAAAACACTTTAAAAACTCGACAATATGTATTTTAATATTGTCACTGTTGTAAATTGTTTGATTGCATGATTTACTTTTATTGTGAAGAGCATGAAAACGGAAGCGCTTTTACTTTGAAGAGACAGGAAGTAGAATGGTACATGTTCTTGACGCTAACAATATTGATAAGTAGAAAACCACATGTCGGGTGCAAGAGGGCGTTGTGTTCACTGTAACACTGCAGTTCAGACAGTAAAGTGTTCCGTTCAAACAAGACGTGTCTTGTTCCTCACGAGAAGCTCCACTTCACAACAGTCACGTTTGATCTGTAACGAGACGATCGTGTGTGTGTGTGTGTGTGAGATAAGAGTGAAGGACGGTGACGGAGTGTAGGAGGGGTTCTGGACCCGGGGGGGAGAATGAAGTGACGCCACAAGAACACAGCTGTTCACTGCTTGCTGCCTGGTTCTTGTGTTAAAAATGTCTTTATTTTATTATTATTATTTATTTATGTAAAAATAAATAAATAAAAAACTGCGTTAACGCGCGATAATATAATTGTCGGCGTTAATTAATGAATGCGTTAACGCGATAACGTGTTAACTTGCCCAGCACTAGTATATATATGTATCAAAACCTTTGATCAGTAACAAAACAATCTGAGGACTTCCTCCTGGAAATAAGACAGCTTGGTCTTTTTTTCTTTAATTGAGTCCTGTTGGCGTGTGAAGGGGGCAGAGCCATGCAGCCCCATCAGGAGAGTCAGTGTCATGTCCTGAGACACCGTCAGCCGGCGGTCCACTCTGCAGGCTGAGAAGGGCGGCGTTGGCCTCGGCGATGGGGTTGGCGGTGACGTTGGGGGTAACGTTGGGGTCGGTGTTGGCGGTGACGTTGGGGTTGGTGTTGACGTTGGGGTTGGTGTCAGTGTTGGTGTTGAGGTCGGTATTGGCTTTGGCGTTGGTGTCGGCTTTTGCGTTAATGGTGATGTCGGCGTCTGCGGTGACATCTGTGGACACCTGTCTGGTGATGAATGTCGTTGACCCGGCGGTGGATCCATCGGTTTCGCTCTCCATCCAGCAGGACTCACTGTCAGACGCCGAGGACAGCCGGCTCTTCCCCCGGCAGACGCCGGCACCAAGCCAAATGCCCGGCGAGCTCAGACTGCCGAGCGTTGCTCGACGAGATGAAGCGTCACCGGAGCTGAAGGACGAGCGCAGGTCCTTCTGCAGCCACAGCCGCAGCAGAGGACGCAGCAGCAGGACACAGCGGCCGATGGCGGCGCAGTACTTTGAGTGCGTGACGCGTCGATGATCGGGTTGTGGGTGGCAGAGGCCTTAGCGATGACGGCAGGAACGGAGTTCATGTAGGGCGTCAGCAGGTGGGCGTAGCCGGCTGTGGCAGTCAGAACGACCGCGGAGTACAGCGACCAGGAGATGACGAACAGCAGGATCACTTCCAGAGCCACTTTAGCCATCGGCCACTCGCTGCGCAGACGCCGGTACGCCTTGTTAGTCTCTCCGCAGCTCAGCCGCTCGACATCCCGCCCCGCCCGCCACACCGCCCGGAAGATGACGAAGTAGCAGCCGCCGATCAGACCGAGAGGGACAAAGAAGACGTAGTCGAACAGCAGGACGGTGTAGGTGTGCACGGCGGCGGTGAAGCTCATGTAGTCCCAACTGCAGGATGCCTGCAGGCCTTCGGTGACGTAGGCACTCCACCCGAAGAATGGGGGCAGACTCCAGCCCAGAAAATACAGCCAAGCCCCCCCCCCAGCACCGCCAGCAGCCGCACACGACTCGCCCCCAGCAGGGACAACAGCCATGTGATGGCCAGGCAGCGGCCCGCCACAATCGCTGTCAGCGTCATCATGGAGGTGATGCCGAACAATGCCCCGCAGAAAGCGTACAGCTCACAGGCGAGCTCCCCGAACACCCAGCGGCGGTGGAGGCTGGCCACGAAGAAGACCGGCGTCTGCGTCAGAGACATCAGGAAGTCTGCGACAGCCAGGTTGACCACGAGAAGGTTGTTGGGCGACCGCAGTGTCCGACAGCGACAGAACACGTAGACGACCAGAGCGTTTCCCAGCATGCCCGTCACCCCCACCGACAGGACGACGGAGCCGATGATGTAGTGGGCGTGGTCGGGAACGTCCACGGTAGGGAACAGGTGAGGCTGCAGGTGAGCGTGGGGCGTGGCCAGGCAGGGGGAGGAGCCTCGACGTCCTGAAGGAGGTGCAGTGTCCTCCCAGAGAGCAGAGAGTGGACCTCATGGTCGGGGGGGGGGGATGACTCATGGTCTCAGGTCTCACTGGTCTCTGTGGACCTTCTGGTCCTGCTGCAGCTCTTTATATGGGATCCATTGATGAGGGAAGATTATTGATCCGGCTCAGAGTGATCCATTAACTCTCTGCACTCACAACTCATCAAAATATGTGACCTGATTATTTAATGTCATGGTGAAGGTTAATGTGCTTTTAACTTGTTGTTTCCTAGAAACTAACTAAATGTCATCAGGTCGTCGATCAGTCGCTGCTCTAATGGAACATTGTGGAGGCTCAAATGTACAAACGTGGTTTTAATTTACAGACTGGAACTCAATTCATTAAATGCTAAATAAAGTTTCCAATAATAAATAATCAATACTGAGTATATTGATCTCTGATCAGCACCACAGACAGCGACAAGAACATCGCTGTAGAGCAAAGACTTGAAACTAGAGATTGAGGCCATAAACTTATGTTTACTGAGGTAATAAAGCAGTAAGAAGAGAGGTGGTGCAATCCTGACTATGTGTGTGTGAAGAAACGCTTGTGAAGAAAGCCCGGACATTGAACTGTTAGCCGTTGGGATGCGTCATTATTATTTGCCGAGGGAATTCTCATCCGCCATTGTTGTCGATGTGTATGTCCCTCCATCAGCTGACGCAGAGGCAGCAGTGGACACAATCCACTCCACTGTATCTGGACTACAGAGTCAACATCCTGGTGCATTTTTGGTGATTACTGGAGACTTTAACCACACCACTCTGGATAAAGCCCTGCCAACTTTTCACCAGTATGTTGACTGCCCCACAAGGAATAATACAACTCTGGACCTTCTGTTTGCTAATGCTAAGGATGCATACAGTGCCACTGCCTTCCCCCCCTTGGCAGGTCTGATCACAACCTGATCCTGTTGACGCCAAACTCCAGCAGAACAACGTGAAGGAGGTGTGGACCAGGATGAAGCGGATTACTGGCTTCAAGGTTGGAGGGCGACAACCAGGGGGCTCCCTGGAGAGGGCCAACGAGCTAAACTCTTTCCAACGAGCTAAACTCTTTCTTCAACAGGTTTAGTTCACAGCCCTCATCTGTCTCCTCCTCACACCTCACCTCACAAACACCTCGGCTGCCTCCCCCCCTCCCCCCTCTGGTGAGCTGCATGGACTCAGAGCCCTCCACATCAAAGGGCTCTTCCACCACCGAGACTATGACCACCACCCTCTCTGTGACGACTGGCCAGGTTAGGAGACAGCTGGAGAGACTCCACCAAGGCAAGGCTGCAGGACCTGATGGCATCAGACCTGCGCCATCCAGCTGTCTGATGTCCTGCAACACCTCTTCAACCTCAGCCTGAAGCAGGAGGAAGTCCTGGTGCTGTGGAAGACGTCGTGCCTGGTTCCTGTACCTAAGAAGACGACACCATCTGGCCTCAATGACTACCGACCACTTGCCCTCACATCTCATGTGATGAAGGTGCTGGAGAGGCTGGTCTTGGCCCACCTCCGACCGCAGGACAAATCCTCACTGGACCCTCTGCAATTTGCATACCAGCCCCCATGCACCAGGAGTCCATCAGCCTGAAGAACCTTCTGTCAACAAACAATTGATCAGCAGAAAGGTGACAGAAATGTCACCGTGATGACCATCCACCCAAAAACAGGATTCATCCATGTCTCTGATATCTGGATCAGAGTCTGTTTATGGTGAATTCAATTATTATTAATCATCATCATCAGACGAACTGCAGCTTTCTAAATATGATGCAGATTTAAAAAGTTCACTCCAGGAATCAGCTAGTGTAACAAAAGGTCTACTGCTGCATGAAGGTGAATTCAAGGGGTTAAGTTTTCAAATTAAAGGACCAATGAAGCATTTCTGGCTAAAAAAACACAGATTTAGATCATCAGTTCTCTCCATAAGGTTTCTCTCATTGTCAAGAGGATTCACTAATAAACTGATTTTACATTATAAATCTGGACCTTCATACTTTGTTCTTTAATAAACTATGTTAGCATTAGCCAGCATTGTCTCTTTTGAGATGTCCTCTATAAATCTGGACATGAAAGTGTTAACGTTGGTCATAAAGAAGGTGAAGGTGTAAAAGAAACCTCAACCAGAGTCCAGTTATAATCACAGCCAATCAGAAAGGGATCAACAAGCGATAACTACATGTTAGTTAACGATTAATCAAGGGACAATTAAGGGATAATGAAGGGTTAATTAAGGCTTAATTAGGGGATAGTTATGGGTTAATTAAGGGATAGTTATGGGGTAATTAAGGGATAGTTATGGGGTAATTAAGGCTTAATTAGGGGATAGTTATGGGTTAATTAAGGGATAGTTATGGGGTAATTAAGACTGAATTAAGGGATAGTTATGGGTTAATTAAGGGTTAATTAACGTTAAATGTGTCAGAGTGGAAACATTTTGATTTTATAAACAACAGAGTTTAGTTTTTATGTTCCGTTAGACGTTTTACTTTAATGTAAAAATCCAGCAGATAAAAAACATCAAATCAAAGTGTCCCATCAGCTGTGAGGTCACAGGCGTGGAGTCTCCTGACGTGTCTCAGCAGCAGCTGACGGTCCGGACTCGAGTATTCACACTGTTGGCATGGAAACGCCTCGCCGGTGTGATGACGCCGAGCGTGAAGATCCAAACTCTTCTTCTGGATACTGGGACCAATCAGAGCAGAGTACGGATATTATGAACCAATCACAGCAGAGTACGGATATTATGAACCAATCACAGCAGAGTACGGATATTGTGAACCAATCACAGCAGAGTACGGATATTGTGAACCAATCACAGCAGAGTACGGATATTATGAACCAATGACAGCAGAGACACATGATGAACCAATCACAGGTGGGGTTACCTGCTGTAGTCACAGTGTTGACACCTGTACGGTTTCTCCCGACTGTGAGTTCTACTGTGTCTGAGCAGAGAGCTGCGATCTATTGAAGCATACGGACACTCTGTACACCTGTACGGCTTCTCACCTGGAGAAAGAAAGAAACACACACACTACAGTCAGCTGACAGCTCGCTAAAGGTGTTTGTTACCTGTGTGTGTCCTCAGGTGTGTGTGTGTTACCTGTGTGTCCCCTCAGGTGTGTGTGTTACTTGTGTGTGTGTGTTTGTGTGTTACCTGTGTGTGTCCTCAGGTGTGTGTGTGTTACCTGTGTGAGTCCTCAGGTGTGTGCGTGTGTTACCTGTGTGAGTCCTCAGGTGTGTGCGTGTGTTACCTGTGTGAGTCCTCAGGTGTGTGTGTTACTTGTGTGTGTGTGTTTGTGTGTTACCTGCGTGAGTCCTCAGGTGTGTGTGTTACCTGTGTGTGTGTGTGTGTGTGTGTGTGTGTTACCTGCGTGAGTCCTCAGGTGTGTGTGTGTTACTTGTGTGTGTGTTTGTGTGTTACCTGTGTGAGTCCTCAGGTGTGTGTGTTACCTGTGTGCGTGTCCTTGTGCGTTACCTGTGTGAGTCCTCAGGTGTGTGTGTGTGTTACCTGTGTGTGTCCTGAGGTGTGTGTGCTACCTGTGTGTGTTTGTGTGTTACCTGTGTGAGTCCTCAGGTGTGTGTGTGTGTTACCTGTGTGTGTCCTGAGGTGTGTGTGCTACCTGTGTGTGTTTGTGTGTTACCTGTGTGAGTCCTCAGGTGTGTGTGTGTGTTACCTGTGTGAGTCCTCAGGTGTGTGTGTTACCTGTGTGTGTGTGTGTTTGTGTGTTACCTGTGTGCGTCCTCAGGTGTGTGTGTTACCTGTGTGTGTGTGCTTGTGTGTTACCGGTGTGAGTCATCAGGTGTGTGTGTGTTACCTGTCTGTGTGTGCTTGTGTGTTACCTGTGTGCGTCCTCAGGTGTGTGTATTACATCTGTGTGTGCGTGTGTGTGTGTTACCTGTGTGCGTCCTCAGGTGTTGCAGCAGTGAGGCCTTCAGTCTGCTGCTGTAGGAACAGGTAGGACAGGTGAAGGGTTTGTCGTCTCCATGAGTTCCCAGGTGACGCCTCAGAGTCAACTTGGTGGAGAACTTCCTGTCGATAAAAAACATCACAGCTAAAGCACCCAATCATCACCCTGCAACATGTAACGCACCTGGTTCAACTGACGTTGAAGTGTCAGTGGGTTACCTGTCCTCTTCTATGATTGGTCAGTTTATGAGTGGTGGATTGTGGGTAATGTAGTTACCTGTGGCACAGAGAGCAACAGAAGCCCGTCTGGTTGCTCTGCTTCTCTTCTCCTTTCTTACTTCTGCTTTTCTTCTTCTTCTTCTCTGTGATACTCAGCGGTGAATCCGTGAGGTGTCTGCTGGTCTGACTGGGAACCAACACACACACATACTGGTTTGCCATTGGCTGGAGGTCATGTGACCTTCTGACTGTCAGATGAAGATAGTTTCAGTCGTCTACCTGTCTGGACGATCTGCCTCCGTCCCTCCTGTTCGTCCAATCAAGCGGCTCCTCCATCCGTCTGGAGGAAAACAAATCAAATGTTATTGATCACTGCTTTGATTATCAGTAACCAGTCGGTAACCAGTCATTAACCAGTCGGTCAAGTTGAAGGCATTCAGACCTGAGTGGCCTCCGTGTGTTTGTTGGTGAGCTCTTCGTGAGGCTGAGCTCCTGAACCTCCTCAGACAGACCGGACAGATGAACTGAAGAGACGCTGACGCCTTCTTCTTCTTCTTCTTCTTCTCCTGTTTCTGTCCCTCCCTCCTCCTCCTCCTCCTCCTCCAGTGAGGCTCCAGGGGGGGTCTGGAGGAGGTGGGAGGAGGAGGAGGAAGAGGAAGAGGAGGAGGAAGATTAGGAGGAGGAGGTTTGGCAGCTGAGATGCGACACAGCCCCAAAGTCATGAGGTGAGCGGACTGTGCCATCTCCTCCTGGGTGGCGGGGGGGTCGACAGGAGGAGACAGATCCACTGAAGCCCCCTTTAGAGGGAACATGGAGGACTCCTCGAAAAGAGTGCTGACCTGCAGACAGAAAAATGTATAACTTCTCATGTCTAAATGTTAACATATAACACATTCTCATGTCTAAATCTTAACATATAACATGTTCTCATGTCTAAATCTTAACATATAACACGTTCTCATGTCTAAATCTTAACATATAACACGTTCTCATGTCTAAATCTTAACATATAACATGTTCTCATGTCTAAATCTTAACATATAACATGTTCTCATGTCTAAATCTTAACATATAACACGTTCTCATGTCTAAATGTTAACACGTTCTCATGTCTAAATCTTAACATATAACACGTTCTCATGTCTAAATCTTAACATATAACATGTTCTCTTGTCTAAATGAGTCTGTACTAAGTCCTTGTGTTCATGTGTGTGTGCATTTCAGGTGTGTCACCTCACACGTGTGTGCAACCTGAAGCCCCCCCTCGCTGCTGATGTCACAGGTGGGCGGGCTCATGTTGTCCAGCATGTTGTAGAGCAGGAAGTCTTCGTCCTCGTCGCACTGCTTCGACTCTCCGTTCAAAACAAACTGATAGGGCGACGCCCCCTGCCGGAGCCCCGCCTCCTCTCTGTCCACAGCCCCGCCCCCTCTGTTGCCCTCCCCCAGGTACGTGAGCGTGGGGGGACGGTGCCTGACCTGCAGGTGGCTGCCGATGGAGGCCTTCAGGCCGCAGGTGAACTGACAGAGTTTACAGCGATAAAGCTCCACCATAAAGGACTCCACCAGCCCCCCCGACAGACCCTCCACCTCCCCACAGTACAGACTGGAGCACACAGCCCCGCCCACCAGTTGCAGAGTCACAGGACTGATGTCCCGGTACCGCTGCTTCACAGACGACATCACCACGACATCACTGAAAGCAGAAGACATCGTGACAGATACCAGTTTATATAAAGTTTGATTGTAACCAGTGTGATCAGAATAAGCTGCACTTTTAACCTTAAAAACTTGAACTTGAACTTTAACCACACCTTGTAAACGAGTTTGAATGTTTGACCTGATTGACACGGAACTCTCTGGAAGCCCTCTAAGTCCCTCGACCCAAATCCAACCTCCCTTTTCACAACGACCTGTGGCTCTATATCCGACACATGAACATTTCAAATCTCTCACTTTAAACAAAACGTTAGAGGCACAGCTTTAATAAGACACGGACCGTGTTTAACGCAAACACAGTTTTTGATCTTTGTTCTTTTTGATACTTTCTCAACTTAATGTGGTGTTCGTCTCTTCATCTGCTCTCACTTTCCTGTTGTTTTTCCTCACTTCAATACTCAGTACCTGAGTAACCTGAGTAACTGAGTAACAGAATAACAGAGTAACCTGAGTACCTGAGTACCCTGAGTAACCGAGTACCTGAGTAACCGAGTACCTGAGTAACCGGAGTAACCTGAGTACCAAAGTAGCTGAGTAACAGAGTAACAGAGTAACTGAGTAACTGAGTAGCTGAGTACCAAATTAACTGAGTAACTGAGTGGCTGAGTAACAGAGTAACTGAGTACCAAAGTAACTGAGTAACCTGAGTAGCTGAGTAACTGAGTACCTGAGTAACCCGAGTAACCCGAGTACCTGAGTAACCCGAGTAACCCGAGTAACCCGAGTACCTGAGTAACCCGAGTAACAGAGTAACCTGAGTAACCTGAGTAACAGAGTAACTGAGTACCAAAGTAGCTGAGTAACTGAGTAGCTGAGTAACTGAGTAGCTGAGTAACTGAGTACCAAAGTAGCTCAGTAACTGAGTAGCTGAGTAACTGAGTAACAGAGTAACTGAGTAATTGAGTAGCTGAGTAACTAAGTACCAAAGTAACTGATTAGCTGAGTAACTGAGTACCAAAGTAGCTGAGTAACTGAGTACCTGAGTAACTGAGTACCAAAGTAGCTGAGTAACTGAGTAACTGAGTAGCTGAGTAACTGAGTACCTGAGTAGCTGAGTAACAGAGTAACTGCGTTACATAGTAACTGCGTTACATAGTAACTGAGCCGTAAGCTTCTCTTCCTGGTTGAACTTCTGTTTCTTTGAGGATTTTTTAATTAAATTTTTATTTTTTAAATTGATGATGATTTAAATTTAAATTAAATTTTAAAGATTTTAAAGTGTTAGATAGATGGTTTATTAATTGAATCTTATAGAACAATATTTCCTTTCTTTAAATTGATTTAATCAATGTGCAAACTCAAAAACAAATAAACAAAACAAACCCAATAAACCCAGAAAAACAACAACACGTCATGAAGGTAGCATCACAGAAAGCTAACGAGGCTAAGATGATGCTAACATGATGCTGAGATGATGCTAATTCAATGCTAACACGGTGCTAGCAGCGAACTAACCGGAGCTTTTCAGCCGAAGCTAACAGTGTTAGCAGAAGCTAACCATCCGGGTCTTCAGCTTCATCTCTGCGTCATGTTGTCACCGCGCGAGGCCGCGTGAGGTTCAGGTGATTACAGGTGAACTGTAACTCTCACCTGCTGCTCGTGCTGCTTTAAACACACCGTGATGTTTACTTCCGCTTTTCCTCCGAGCCGGACTCAACGTCACATCCGGTCACTTCAGTCTCTGGAAACCGGGTATCCGGGTACTTCCCAAGTCCAATCAATAAGAAACAACAGAAATACATTCAAACTAACAAAACAGGGAAATATAAACAAATATGAATAAAAATAGAGAAACGTAAATAAATAATATAAATAAAAAGAGAATATCTAAATACGAACATGTATCACAGACTTTAAACTGTTTAAACTCTAAAATAGATCTTTGGTTTGTAAACTTTATTGATAGATTTATATTTCAATAGATTTATGAAATACGTCCTTTTGGTAAAGAATCCAAATATAACATGTTCATAAAATAATAATAAATCTTTGAAAACACATTTTGAAACATTTCCCAGAAGTCTTTAGTTTAATAATCACAATAATCCTAAAAATAATAATAATATAACAATAATTAGCAATTACCGGGGTACCACACTACTCAGCCTCCCGGGGAAGGCTTATGCCAGGGTGCTGGAAAGGAGGCTCCGACCGTTTATTGAACCTCAGATTCAAGAGGAGCAGTGCGGATTCCGTCATGACCGTGGAACAGTGGACCAGCTCTTTACCCTCGCAAAACTACTGGAGGGGTTCTGGGAGTTTGCCCAACCAGTCTACATGTGCTTAGTGGACTTGGAGAAGGCTTTTGACCGGGTCCCTCGGAGGTTCTTGTGGGGGGTGCTGCGGGAGTACGGGGTGCCGGACCCGTTACAGCAGGCGATCCGCTCTCTGTACGACTGCAGTAGGAGCTGTGTCCGTATTCTCTGCAATAAGTCAGACACGTTCCCGGTGGGTGTTGGCCTCTGCCAGGGCTGCCCTTTGTCACCGGTCCTGTTCGTGACTTTCATGGACAGGATATCTAGGCGCAGCCTGGGGGTGGAGAACATCAGGTTCGGGGGTCTCGGGATCGCCTCTCTGCTGTTTGCAGATGACATGGTCCTGTTAGCCTCCTCGGATCATGACCTCCAGCATTCACTGGGGCGGTTTGCAGCCGAGTGTGAAGCGGCGGGGATGAGAGTTAGCACCTCCAAATCTGAGGCCATGGTGCTCCCTCCAGGTGGGGACGGAGTGCTGACCGCAAGCGAAGGAGTTCAAGTATCTCGGGGTCTTGTTCACGAGTGAGGGTAAGATGGAGCGGGAGATCGACAGGCGGATCGGTGCGGCTGCAGCAGTAAAGCAGGCGCTGCACCGGACCGTCTTGGTGAAGAGGTCGGTGATTTACCGGTCGGTCTACGTTCCGACCCTCACCTATGGCCACGAACTCTGGGTCGTGACCGAAAGGACAAGGTCGCGGCTACAAGCGGCCGAAATGAGCTTCCTCCGTAGGGTGGCTGGGCTCAGCCTTAGAGATAGGGTAATGAGCTCGGTCATCAGGAGGGAGCTTGGAGTCGAGCCGTTACTCCTTCGCGTCGAAAGGAGTCAGCTGAGGTGGTTCGGGCATCTAATTAGGATGCCTCCTGGACGCCTCCCACTGGAGGTTTTCCAGGCACGTCCAATTGGGAAGACACCCCGGGGAAGACCCAGAACACGCTGGAGGGATTACATCTCCCAGCTGGCCTGGGAACGCCTCGGGATCCCCCAGAATGAGCTGGAACATGTTGCAGGGGAGAGGGAGGTCTGGGTCAGCCTGCTTGGCCTGCTGCCACCGCGACCCGACCCGAAGAGGAGGAAGATGGATGGATAACAATAATAAAAATAAAAATAATAATAATATAATAATAATAATAATAATAATATAACAATAATAATAATAATAATATAATAATAATAATAAAACACTCAGTGAGGAACCTTAGAGACTTTAGGTCACTCAGTGAGGAACCTTAGAGACTTTATGTCACTCAGTGAGGAACCTTAGAGACTTCAGGTCACTCAGTGAGGAACCTTAGAGACTTTAGGTCACTCAGTGAGGAACCTTAGAGACTTCAGTTCACTCAGTGAGGAACCTTAGAGACTTCAGGTCACTCARTGAGGAACCTTAGAGACTTTAGGTCACTCAGTGAGGAACATTAGAGACTTCAGGTCACTCAGTGAGGAAGCTTAGAGACTTCAGGTCACTCAGTGAGGAACCTTTTTAGTATTCTACATGTGAGGATCTTTATCAATAACTAACCGCCTGTTTATGATATTTAATAACGTTCTTACTTTGTTCTTTAATAAACTACATTAGCATTAGCTCTTTGTTTAGCATTGTTTAGCACCCTAACCCTCTGCTGAGACGTCCTCCATTAATCTGGACATCAAACTGTTAAAGCAGTTTTTTTATTGTTGACAAGACAGGAAGCTGTGTGTGTGTGTGTGTGTGTGTGTGTGTGTGTGTGTGGTTATAGCTTGTCATGCAACACTGTGCAGTGTGAAGCTGCTGTCACGGTATGTGGCTGATTCCTGTTTCGATGTCGTCACACACACACACACACACACACACACACACTCTCACTCTCACACACACAGTGAAGGTGTGTGATGGTAAAACAACATAGATCTATATATAATAGATTCAAATTTAAGTAGTTTTATAGTTTACAGCTAGTTTAAATGTGAAGCTTCTCTTTAGGTTCAGTAGGTGTCAGACAGCTGTGTATGTGTGTGTGTGTATGTAAGTGAGAGTGTTTATGTGTAGGAGTGTGTGTTTTTCTGTCTCACTAACAGGGAGCAAACAAAAACAGAACAGAGAACATGTTCAGTGTGTTTGACAACAGACATCTAATAACTACACTACTACTGATAGTACTACTAGTTTATACATTTAATTTATCGTTTCTTCATATCCTGCAGTATTAAAATGATTATAATCTGTCCATGAATGTTCACATTAATATGTCCCAACCTGCTAAATATCTGAAGAACTTTATCAAATGTCATTAATTTGCAGCTGAACCTTAAAGAATCTGTATTTAACATCCAGATCAATAACAATAATCATAAAAAAATAATATCTGATCAATAACTCTCATCTACATAAATATCTAAAGTAGTTATATCAACCTGATGAGAGAATGAATATTAAAGTTTCTCCTCTTTGTCTTTTAGTCACGTTAGTGCATGTTAGTGCCTGTTAGTCCACGTTAGTCCACGTTAGTGCACGTGAGCGTGCCCCACTGGTCTGCTCTACAGCTCAGGTAAACAACATTAGCTGCTAGCCACCGTCAACATGTTGAGAGCCTTATAGAGGCCATTGAAATGCTCCCTTTTTAGTCTTTCAAATTAAAAGACAAATTAAGGTTTAATTAAGGATGAATAAAGGGTAAATTAAGGTTTAATTAAGGATGAATAAAGGGTAAATGAAGGATGAATTAAGGGTTAGTTAAGGGTAAATTAAGAGTAAATTAAGGGTAAATGCATCAGTTAGCTCCTCCCTCTGGAGGAACTTCTGCTTTGACTCGTCTCTCTGAACGTCACTTTGTGGTTTAACGGACAGAAAGTGAAAAACACTTCACTGTGAGACGAAGACACATCAGCTGTGAGTCCACACGTCTGTTTTATGTACTTGTTAGTGTTTGTATTATGTACATACGTACTTATTAGTGTTTGTTTTGTGTACATATGTACTTATTACTGTTTGTTTTATGTACATACGTACTTATTAGTGTTTGTTTTGTGTACATATGTACTTATTACTGTTTGTTTTATGTACATATGTACTCATTACTGTTTGTTTTATGTACATATGTACTTATTACTGTTTGTATTATGTACATATGTACTTACTAGTGTTTGTTTTATGTACATATGTACTTATTACT
>NW_022280194.1:187756-220129 GCF_004355925.1 Anarrhichthys ocellatus
ATGTACATATGTACTTATTAGTGTTTGTTTTATGTACATATGTACTTATTACTGTTTGTATTATGTACTTATTAGTATAGGTTTTATGTACATATGTACTTGTTAGTGTTTGTTTTATGTACATTTGAATTTATTAGTATATGTTTTATGTACATATGTACTTATTTTCTAAAGTACATTTAATGTGTTCACTTAAAGGTGCAGGTCATTTTATTGACTTTAAATACTGCTGGTAGTTTAATCTATAATAATACATCTTCTTTTATTAGTTGATCAATAATCTGAATCTGTAGAGTAACTGAAACTTTAAAATAAATGCATTGCAGTAAAAAGTACACTATGACACCGAGATGTAGTAGATTATAAGTATAAATTAGAAGAAAAGGGAAATACTCACATAAAGTACAAGTACCTCAAAATGTTATTTCAGTACAGTACACGAGTCCTTGTATCAACGCAGACAGATGAGTAATAGTAAAATCTTAATAATAGTCAAATATTTCAGTTATACAAATTTGATTTTAACATTCTACCTGATGAGTACTTTTACTTTACTACTTCAGTACATCTACCTGATAATACTTCTATACCTTTACTTTGGTAACAAGGAGGTAAAAACGTTAAAAGAAAAAGTTCATGTCAGGACTAAGATGTAACCTTCTTCACAGTGTGATGTCACAGCTGCTGTTTATCTGAACTGGTTTGTCTTTCTGTTTCTTGAAAAGGTCACTGAATGACCTCATCACCATAAACAAAGACTGATCACATAACTTCCATGGATGACATCATGATGGCGTCCACCACCGAGGTAACAAACCCCTCCCCCACACAGATAATAATCATCAGTTATTGATCTATCTGCTCATTTTATAAGTAATGATTTGACTGATTAATAGGAACCGTTAATTAGATACAAGATTTGTTGCTGTCCATGAAGTCAGAATAGAAACACAAGATAGAACAATCAGGTACGTTCAGGTGGGTTCAGGTGAGTTCAGATGTCAGGTGTCAGGTATGTTCAGGTGTGTCGGGTGTGTTCAGGTGTGTCAGGTGTGTTCAGGTGTGTCAGTTGTGTCAGGTGTGTTCATGTTTGTTCAGGCGTGTTCAAGCGTGTCAGTTGTGTTCAGGTGTGTTCATGTTTGTTCAGGTGTGTTCAAGCGTGTCAGTTGTGTTCAGGTGTGTCAGGTGTGTTCAGGCGTGTCAGTTGTGTTCAGGTGTGTCAGGTGTGTTTAGGTTTGTTCAGGCGTGTCTAGTGTTTTAAGCTGTATTTAGGTGTGTTCAGGTTTGTCAAGTGTTTTCAGTTGTGTTGAGGTGTGTCAGGTTTGTCAGGTGTGTCAGGTTTGTCATCTGTGCTTGTCAGGACCCATCCTACATCAGCCTCTCACCAACCACTGACGGTGACTACGACTACAATGACTACCGCGACCTGTTCTGCGACCGCTCGTCAGTGCGAGAGTTCAGGAGTCGCTTCGAGCCGCCGTTCTTCTGGATGATTGCCGTGGTGGGCGGAGCCGGGAACCTGGCCGTGGTGTGGATCTACCTGAACTTCCGGCGGCGTCTGAAGACCATGACTGACGTGTACCTGCTGAACCTGGCGGTGGCCGACCTGCTGTTCCTCGTTACTCTGCCTCTGTGGGCGGCCGAGGCGTCGCACGGCTACTGGAGCTTTGGCTCCGTCCTCTGCAAGTTAAACTCCGCCCTCTACAAGGTCAACCTGTTCAGCAGCATGCTGCTGCTCACCTGCATCAGCGTCGACCGCTACGTGGTCATCGTTCAGACCACCAAGGCACAGAACTCGCAGGCAGAACGCCGTCGCTGCACCCGGCTGGTGTGCCTGGGGGTGTGGCTGCTGGCCCTGCTGCTTGCCACACCCGAGCTCGTGTTCGCCACTACATCCGAGCCGGACCAGCAGGAGTACTGCAGGATGGTGTACCCGGCTCACCTGGGGAACCGCACCAAGATCCTCGTGCTGTCACTGCAGGTGAGCATGGGCTTCTGCCTGCCCTTCGTCGTCATGGCCTTCTGCTACAGCGTCATCATCGCCAAGCTGCTGAAGACCCGCAACTTCCAGAAGCACAAGGCCATGCGGGTCATCCTGGCCGTAGTGGCAGCGTTCGTCGGGTCCCAGCTGCCTTACACTGGTGTGCTGGTGACGGAGGCCGTGCAGGCCTCCAAAATGACCATGACGGACTGCGAGGAACTGAAGCGCTTCAACAAGGCAGAGCAGATGTTGAAGAGTCTGGCCTACATGCACGCCTGCCTCAACCCGTTCCTCTATGCCTTCGTGGGTGTGCGTTTCCGCCGTGACCTGCTGCAGCTGCTCCAGGTGGGCTGCTGCCGCCGCCAGCCGTCCAACAAGAGTCCGATCAGTAAGTCCTGCAGGAGTCCGCTGGGCTTGACCAGAGCCTCCGTGATGTCCGACAGCGACACCTCACAGGCGCTGTCGCTGTAGAGACGCTGACGACTTCCTGTTTGTGGACAGATGACATTCATGAAGCCCTTAAAGGAACAGTGTGTAGCATTCTGGGGGATCTATTGTCAGAAATGGAATAAAATATCACAAAGAAAGTTTTCTTAATAGTATAATCACCTGAAAATAAGAACCACTGTGTTTCCGTTATGATGAGTCGTTTATCTCCACGTTATGTTTCTACAGGAGCCCAGAACGGACAAACTAGACCTCCTACACTCACCACTAGATGTCACCAGACGCTACACACTGGCCCTTTAAATCTACTGAATGTGTTCAATAAGGGTTACATTGTAACATTGTTACATTTTACTGGCTACAAACACACCATTTCATCTTAAGATGTTGGTGTGTTTTCAGGGAAATAAAAGGTTATTTTTTGTGTCAGTGAAGTTTGTCAGCAGTCCAAACAGCTGATCAAGAACATTTAAGTCCTTTAGTGTGTCATCATCAGACTTCCAGGACTTTTTTCCACTTGCCTGTATATTGAATGTGAATGTGAGTTTTGCTACTGTTGTTGGTGACATATTGGTCATGTGACCTCTCAGATGTTGCATCATCCTGTTTGAACAGGGAGTAAAAGTGAGTCAGAACATATGTGACATCAAAGTGATTCATCTCTCAGTTCGCTGGTCATATAATGTGAAGAACAGCACTGCTAACAGATGGTGTACATCGTGTTCCTGTATATAAACCTGAGCGTCTCTGTGTCTCAGACTGAAGTGAATGTGTTTTGTTTCATGACAAACATCAAAGCGTGTCTGAAGCCTTGAAGAGTTTGTGTGACAAACAAGAGGAAGTTGAAACAGTTGTTTCTTCACATCCTTCCTCCTCTCCCTCTGGTTGTTGTGTAAAACACAGAATACACATTATATATATTATCATATTATTACATCATCTTATATTATAGTATTATATTATAAATAAGTCTCTGGAGGTCTGAAGGGAGCTCCAGTAATCTTACCGACTATGACAACCAAATCACAAATAACAGAAGAAGAAAAGAGACTCACTGAAAGAAGAGTAAAAACAACACTTTGCAGCTTCCTGAAAAACAACTGTTGATTTATGTTTTTAAATGTAAGTCCAGATACTGGATCAGCCGTAATCCCACGCGGTCTTGGCCACTTTACATTATTTGGTCCTATGAATAAAAGAGGTGAGTTTAAGGAGTCCTGAGGGTTCCATTAATCCGGACCCTGTGAGACCTGTTGGTTAAGAAGTCAGGAAGCTAACATGCTGCACTAAAGTCCATATTTAAATCTGACAAACCCAGAGGAGCCGCATGAGATCAATGAGATCCCTTATGGTTCCATAACACCGGTCCTTGATGGACAGGTGACGTACTGGGAGACATGAACCAGGAGTAAACTGGGTGAACGGGGACACAGACACTGTCAGCGCTTGTTGAGTTCAAAACCTCTCGCAGAACTGTGGAAGGCCGCATATCTCCCGCTACCAGCTATCTTTCTACAGCAGAGTCGTACCAAAAAGCAGCTGGATCCGGTTTACACTCAAAAACAATGTCCTTTATGTGTCCAAAAGATTCAAAGTCCAGCATCAGCTCAGCGATTGGCTGTAATCGTACTTCCCCTCCACGCTTCGGACAGTATTCGCTCAGTGTGTGGCTGGAATCCTCTGGACTCCTCCTACGCCCTCCTGACCCGCTTGGTCATCTGTCCAGCGGACCACCTCCTGTTTCCTCTGGTTGCAGCCTCTCTGCTTACTCATCTTATCACCATATATGGTCGTGGCCATTCCTGTAGGGCCTGTTCTCAAGAATTCCTCTCTCTCCCTGTCTCTGCCTCATGGCTCAGAACATTTAGTAACTATACTTTTAGTTTAATACATTCAATGATTATGTTTTAAGACCTCTACAAGTAAACCTATTGCAGACATATAATATCCTCTGTAGGTAAATATACTGTAAACATATAATACATTCCATAAGTAAATAAACTGTGACGTCTAACATATTTTGACCTTTAATACATTGTGACCTTTATATTCACCACTAGGGGCGCCATTAATCATACTAAGAATGCTTCTAATACTTAAATTCCTCACACGCTGCACAGGTTAGACGAGGGTTTCTGTTTTATCTTCATTTAACTTGTTGGTCTTGACTCTGGACTTGTTGGTCTTGACTCTAGACTTGTTGGTCTTGACTCTAGACTTGTTGGTCTTGACTCTAGTAGACTTGTTGGTCTTGACATCAACTACTTGGCCGTAAATAACTGCTTTGATGTTTTCCAGTCAGGCTTTCGACAGCACCACAGCACTGAAACTGCTCTTGTTAAGATTTTCAACGACATCCACTTAAACACAGACAATGGCAGAAGTTCAGTCTTAGTATTACTGGATCTCAGTGCTGCATTCGACACGGTCGACCATGCCATACTCCTAGAAAGACTAAAAATCTGGGTGGGACTTTCTGGCACAGCACTTAACTGGTTTGAATCCTACTTGAAGGACCGAGAATACTTTGTGTCTGTAGCTAATTACACATCAGAGCTGACTAAAATGACATGTGGTGTTCCCCAAGGTTCAATACTGGGGCCTCTTCTGTTCAACATCTACATGCTTCCACTAGCTCAGATTATGGAAAACAACAAAATGTGTTATCATAACTATGCAGACGACACACAAATCTACATAACTATGTCACCAGGGGACTATAATCCCATAAAAGGGCTGGGTAACTGCATTGAATCAACAACTGGATGTGCCAGAATTTTCTTCAATTAAACAAAGATAAAACAGAAGTAATTGTTTTTGGTACCAAGGATGAACGATTGAAAATCACCGCTCAGCTTCAATCACTGATGTCAAAACCCACAAACCAAGCCAGAAATCTAGGTGTAGTTATGGATTCAGACCTCAACCTGAACAGCCATATCAAGACAATTACAAAATCAGCCTCCTATCACCTGAAGAATATATCAAGGATTAGAGGATTTATGTCTCAACAGGATTTGGAAAAACTTGTCCATGCATTTATCTTCAGCAGACTGGATTACTGTAACGGTGTGTTTACAGGTCTCTGTAAAAAGTCTGTCAGAAAGCTGCAGCTGATTCAGAACGCTGCAGCTCGAGTCCTCAATAAGACCTGGAGGGTGGATCACATCACTCCAGTTCTGAGGTCTTTGCACTGGCTTCCTGTCAAACAAAGAATTGACTTTAAAATCCTGCTGTTGGTTTATAAAGCACTGAATGGTTTAGGGCCTAAATACATCTCTGATCTGCTGCTACCTCATGAACCATCCCGACCCCTTAGGTCGTCTGGGACCGGTCTACTTTCTGTTCCCAGAGTCAGAACTAAACATGGAGAAGCAGTGTTCAGTTGTTCTGCTCCACATATCTGGAACAAAGTCCCTGAAAGCTGCAGGTCTGCTGAGACCCTCAGCTCCTCTAAATCAAGATTGAAGACTTTTCTGTTTGCTGCTGCCTTTAATTGAACCACATTCAATTAATATATTAATCAATTTCCTGTATTTCTGCATTTTACTACTGTATTTTATTTCTTACACTGTTTTTATTGTTTCAATGAATGTTCTTAATTGTTTTAAATCTCCTTTTCTTTTGCCTTATGTTTTTACTGGTTTTATGTGAAGCACTTTGAATTACCTTGTTGTTGAAATGTGCTATACAAATAAACTTGCCTTGCCTTGCCTTGCCTTGACTCTGGACTTGTTGGTCTTGACTCTGGACTTGTTGGTCTTGACTCTAGTGGACTTGTTGGTCTTGACTCTAGTGGACTTGTTGGTCTTGACTCTAAACTTGTTGGTCTTGACCTTGGACTAACTAGTCTTGACTCTAGTAAACTTGTTGGTCTTGACCTTGGACTAACTGGTCTTGACTCACTTGTTGGTCTCGACTCTGGCCTTGTTGGTCTTGACTCTAGACTTGTTGGTCTTGACTCTAGTAGACTTGTTGGTCTTGACTCTAGTAGACTTGTTGGTCTTGACTCTGGACTTGTTGGTCTTGACTCTGGACGTATTGGTCTTGACTCTAGTAGACTTGTTGGTCTTGACCTTGGACTAACTGGTCTTGACTCTGGACTCTCTCGGGTTCAGTAGGTCCAAACATGATTCATGTTTTCATGTCAGCAGAAACCAAAACCTGAAATCTGTTTTTCTGTCTGTGGTTTGATTTCATGTTCAGGTCATGAGTGAAAAACAAAATGTGAAAGAAAGAGAAGTGAAACTGGTGAGACAACAATACACCACAGACAGGCAGACAGAGAGACAGACAGACAGAGACAGAGACAGACAGAGAGGTTTAAAGGTATCTTTATTTCTTATTAAATTCCGTTTACAGTTTATCAAAAACTACTTCATTCACCCAACATTACCCAGTGAAGACAAATGTCGAAAAATCGCTAGTATCACTCTCAAAACCACGCTCCTTCAGCTCCTCCACTCTTCCACTCAGAGACAGAGAGAGACACAGAGACAGACAGACAGAGAGACACAGAGAGAGACAGAGAGAGACACAGAGACAGACAGACAGAGACACAGAGAGAGAGAGACAGAGAGAGAGACACAGAGACAGACAGAGACACAGAGAGAGAGACAGAGAGAGACACAGAGACAGACAGACAGAGACACAGAGAGACACAGAGAGAGAGAGACAGATAGAGAGAGACAGACAGAGACACAGAGACAGAGACACAGAGAGAGACACACAGAGACAGACAGAGACACAGAGAGAGAGACAGACAGACAGAGACACAGAGAGAGAGACAGACAGAGACACAGAGACAGAGAGAGACAGACAGACAGAGACACAGAGAGAGACACACAGAGACAGACAGACAGAGACACAGAGAGCGAGAGAGACAGAGACAGACAGACAGAGACACAGAGAGACACAGAGAGAGAGACACAGAGAGAGACACAGAGACAGACAGAGACAGACAGACAGAGACACAGAATGTTCCAGAAGAAGTTGTGTGTTTGTGAAACGTTGACTCTTCAGATTAAATCTGTCTCACCTGCTGCGTTCACCGCTTCCTGTCTGAAGATATCTGCTCAATCACACGTGGTTGATTAAAATAGTTTGTTGTGATGGCAACATCAGAAATCTCTTTAAATTTTCTATTTAATTCAATAAACTTTATTGACATTAGACACATATTCACAAACTATGAAACTAACAATAGATATTAATTGTTGTTTTAGATTAGATATAAGTGTGTGTGTATGTGTATATGTGTGTGTATGCGTGTATGCATGTGTGTACATGTGTGTGTGTGTGTGAGACCTCTCTCTGTTTCAGGACTCTTCCTGACCCCCCCTCTGCTGATGCAGCTGAAATCAGAGAACAGAGAATTGTTGGAGCAGCAACACAAACGCCTCCTGAACAAAGGCGGCCATGTTTCCAGAACTCCGTCCTCCCATAAATCCCGGAGCGAGCGGCTGTGAGTGGTTTGACCCTTTGAGCTGCTGACCATCATGCCTCTGCCCCGACGCCGCTCATCCTTCCTGGGACAGCCGTCCTTCGAGCGACCGTCCACGTCCTCCGGCGGGCGGATCGGTTCGGCCCCCCGAGGTGTCTCCGTGGGCTCTGCCCCCCCCGTGGGAGGGGCCTCCTGCCTGGGGACGCGGGTGTCCCGACGTGCTCTGGGCATCAGCAGCGTATTCCTTCAGGGGATGAGGAGCAGCGCTGCGCCGGTGCTGCCCCGGGCAGCGGGTCACGGCGCCGCAGCTGCCGGACTGAACGGCTGCCTGATGGAGTACAGAGACAAAGTCAGAGCTCTGGAGACACTGAACCAACAGCTGGAGGAACAGATACGACTCTCTCTGGACCGCAAAGCATCCAGCGCTGGAGCCTGGGGGCCACTTAGGAGGGAGTGGGAGGACGTCTACAGACAGGTGAGGACGGGTGGGATAGGACGTCCACAGACAGGTGAGGACGGGTGGGGGAGGACGTCCACAGACAGGTGAGGACGGGTGGGGGAGGACGTCCACAGACAAGTGAGGACGTCTACAGACAGGTGAGGACGGGTTGGGTAGGAGGTCTACAGATAAGTGAGCATGGGAGGGGGAGTGCAATATATGCAGTGCAGGAGTGCAGTATAGGGCTGTGCAAAGATATCGATATAGCTCACGATGGCGATAACTTCTTTAATGGTAATTTATTGCTACGTCAGCGACTACTATCAATATGTAAAAAAATGAATCCTGCTTTAAACGGATTTAAAATGTCCTTTAAATTGAATGATGTATGATGATGGATATTGACTCATGTTGGATGTATCGTGTAGACTCGTGATGGATGTATCGTGTAGACCCGTGATGGATGTATCGTGTAGACTCGTGATGGATGTATCGTGTAGACCCGTGATGGATGTATCGTGTAGACCCGTGATGGATGTATTCGCGTGAGTAGATTACATACAAAGTCTATGCACAGACGCGATGAGACTGGAGTGACGCAAATTTGCAATGGTGAGTTGCAAATTTGCGTCACTCCAGTCTCATCGCGCGAGTTGAAATTTTTCAACTTCGGTGAAAAAAATGGCGTGGCGCTGCGGCGCAATAGCCTAGCAGCGTTGAGATGTTTCTCCTGTCATCACTGACGTCCTGCCGTTGTTGAATCAGGAAATAAATACTGTAGCCGTCTGTGTTCACCCAGAGCTCTACGATACCTCATATCAATAGAGACCGGACCAAACTATGTGTATACATGTGTGTGTGTAAACCTTGCGGAAACTAACTAAACATGAACTCAGACTTTTTACAAATCGGCATCATTACGTAGTTATTTCGGAGTCCCTTTTTGTCCCTTTATTGCAGTTAAATCACAACCAAATCAGTTTATTTAGTGTTCATACAGCTGTAGTAAACAGCCGACATGTGGCTCACTAGACATAGTGAATACAACTCGATAAAATCCACGGAGCTCCTCCGGACTGTTATGAACCAGATATGACGGCGTTTAGATTCCCGTGATATCTGGAACCTCCACAACAAGTACAAAGCAGAAATAGAGGTTATTTTTTCCATAGTTGATTGCGGGCGGTTGAACGATTTCCAGGGCGATAAGCCACGGTCCCTCTCTGGCGCATCCAGCACGATTCACGTGAATGAACACAAATAGTCCCGGCGAGACCGGCGGTGCGAATGACGCGATTAACATTTGGTGTGAACACGGCAAAAGGAAATGACAGACAACCTGACAACTGGTAGGTGAACAGTTGAGGGTTTAAATACAGAAGAGGTCTGATGAGCTACTGGAACACAGGTGAGGAACAAAACAGACGGAAAACTAAACAAAGGCAGGAAGTAAAGTAACTGATGAAGCATGTGTATGTGAATGACAAAATAAAACAGTAAGTGAAATTAAATAGAGTTCATGCGAGTCATAACATGCTTGCCAATGCACAGCCCTATCGTATAGGACAGGTGGGGAGGACGTAAACGGACATGTGAGGACAGGTGTCCTAACAACAGGAAGTTAGTCGTAGTTTGTCAGCAGAGACACAAATCATGAAGGAGGTTAAGAGTCCCTCTAAAGGTTCAGAACTCAGTGAGACATGAAACACGACATCATTATCTATGAACGTCCATGAGGACAAAAGAATCGTCTGTCTTCAGGTTTCCTTCAGTCTCACAGTGATGTTACCATGGTTTCACTGTGTGTGTGTTAGCGTGGTTTGACTGTGTGTTACCATGGTTTCACTGTGTGTGTGTTAGCGTGGTTTGACTGTGTGTTACCATGGTTTCACTGTGTGTGTGTCTGTGTTACCGTGGTTTCACTGTGTGTGTGTGTGTGCTGCCCCCTGCTGGCTCCAGCGGCTCTCAGCTCTCTGGTTTCCTGCAGGTCAGTGAAGCGATCCTGGACAACGCTCGGCTGATGCTGCAGACGGAGAACGTTCAGGCCAACGCTGAGGACTTCAAGGACAGGTCAGAAGTCACACACACACACACACACACTCCTGTTGACTTTTTTGCAGGTTTTACAGGTTTAAGTAGACCCGTGTTAGGCCAGGTTTAAGTAGACCCCAGTTAGGCCAGGTTTAAGTAGACCCGAGTTAGGCCAGGTTTAAGTAGGAGGAGTAACGTGTACCTCGTTATGCAGGTTTGAGAACGAGCAGCCGTTCAGGAAGGCGGTGGAGGACGAGATCAGCTCTCTGTACAAAGTGATCGACGACGCCGACCTGACAAAGGCCGAGCTGGAGGAGCTGATGGAGAACATGAGAGCTCAGCTACGGAACCTGGAGACCAACCACGAGCAGGTTCATCGGGCTTTTACCTCAGTTAACCACTGAACGGAGAGACAGAGTCATTATAGTCAATGTAAAAACATACAACGAAATTAAGTTGGCGACTCAGTCAGTACAGCAGCAACAGTTAAAAAGTGTATAAAAACATTAAGACAAGACATGTCTGATTTAAAACAAGACATTAAATAAATATATACAAGATAAAACACAGGCATCAATGGCTTCAAAGTAAAAAAGGTGCTTTGTTAAAGTGTTTCACCGCAGCACTGTCCGGTGTGAGCTGGGTGGGGTGGTGGGTGGTGGTGGAGGGGTGATGTAGGAAACCGCTCTGGGGAAAAAGCTGTTCCTCAGCCTGCTAGTCTGGGTTCTGATGGTCCTGTATCTTCTTCCTAATGGCAGTGGAACAAACAAAGAGTGACCCGTGTGTGTGATGTCTGTACAGATGTTTCTGGCCTTCTTCTGGAGGCGGCCAGCGTACACAGTGTCCAGGTCAGGCAGGGTGACTCCCACAATCCTCTGTGCTGTTCTAACCACCCGGGCCAGGTCCCTCCGGTTCTCTACTGTGCAGCTGGCATACCACACAGTAAAGCACTGACACAGGATGCTTTCAATCACACTTCTGTAGAACTTTCCCAGAAGTTCAGGGGGCAGGCAGCTTGTTTTAGCTTCCTCAGGAAGAAGAGTCTCTGCTGGGCTTTCTTCACCAGGTGTGATGTGTTCAGGGACCAAGTGAGGTCTTCAGTAATGTGGAGCCCCAGGAATTTGATGCGGTCCACCCTCTCCACCTCCTCCCCACTTATGTAGAGTGGAGAGGGTGTGGTCTTCCTGGACCTCCTGAGGTCCACTATCACTTCTTTGGTCTTGGTGGTGTTCAGGACCAGGTTGTTGTCCGAGCACCACTCAGCCAGATGTTGGACCTCCTGTCTGTAGTGCGTTTCGGCATTGTTGGAGATGACTCCCACCACAGTGGTGTCGTCAGCAAACTTCACTATTGTGTTGGAGGAATAGGTGAGGGAGCAGTCCTGGGTGAAGAGGGCCGGACTGAGCACACGGCCGGGCTGAGCACACAGCCCTGCGGTGCACTAGTGTTCAGGATGGTGGTTGTTGATGTCAGGTTCCCTATCCTGACATTCTGTGGTCTGTTTGAGAGAAAGTCCAGAATCCATGAACAGAGTGATGTAGAAAGTCCAAGGTTTTTGAGTTTATGCACCAGTTTCTGGGGGATGATGGTGTTGAAGGCAGAGCTGAAGTCAATGAAGAGCATCCTGACGTATGTGTTAGGGTGCTCCAGGTGAGACAGGGCCATATGAAGAGTGATGGAGACCGCGTCCTCCGTAGACCTGTTTGCTTGGTACGCAAACTGGTGGCTGTCCAGGTCTGCTGGGAGGACGTCCTTGATGTGTGATAGTATCATCCTCTCGAAGCACTTCGTGATGACTGGGGTCAGGGCGACTGGGCGGTAGTCGTTGAGGCAGGTGACTGCGGTCTTTTTCGGGACAGGGACAATGGTGGTGGCTTTGAGGCAGGTGGGGACTGCAGCTTATTGCAGGTAGAGGTTGAAGATGTTAGTGAACACCTCTGCTAGCTGGTCGGCACAGGTCTTCAGTGTGCGGCCCGACACTTTGTCCGGTCCCGCTGCCTTGGTGATGTCGATCCTCCTCAGAGCGGACCTCACCTGGTGGTGCTGGAGGAAGAGTGTCTGCTCCTCCTTGGGCTGGGTCTTCTCAGCTCTTGCTCCGCTGTGCTGTCTATCAAAGCGGGCAAAGAAGCGGTTTAGGGTGTCGGGGAGTTCCCTGTCCTGACTGATCTGTGTGGTGCTGCTCTTGTAGTCAGTCAGGGTTTTAATACCTCTCCACATGCTCCGGGGGTCATTGTTCTCGAAGTGTCCCTCGATGCGCCATTTGTATCTGCGCTTGGCCTCTCTGATGCCCTCTCATGTGACCCGTCTACTTCCCATCTGTCTCTCATGTGACCTGTCTACTTCCCGGCCGTCTCTCATGTGACCTGTCTACTTCCCGGCCGTCTCTCATGTGACCCGTCTACTTCCCGGCCGTCTCTCATGTGACCTGTCCGTCTGTCCTTACAGGACGTGCGAGTCCTCTACAGTCAGATGGCAGGACTTGAGGTGGATGAACCTGACGCTCCCATAGAAACCAGTCTGGACCAGATCCTGGCCTACATCAGGAGCCACTGGGAGAAGGTGACGGAGAGGAACCGAGCCGAGACAGACAGCTACCTGGAGTGTAAGGTAAGGACATCTCACCTGCACAGGTGTCCTCTCACGTGGCACTGGTCCTTTAAGGTGTGTGTTGACACCGTGTGTGTTGCTGCAGGCGCAGTGTGTGAGCAGCAGACTAAGTCCGGAGGAGGAGCAGGTGGAGGCGCTGAAGGCCAAGTGTAACGACACTGGCTGTAAGATCCAGAGTCTGCAGGCCGAGACCGAGTCCATCAGAGCGCTGGTGAGACACGAATGAGCTCGATCGATAAATTCGATCAATAACGGACCTCAGAATCGCCTCACGGTGTGTCTGTTGTCGTCCTACAGAGACGCGGTCTGGAGAACTCGCTGGGCGACGCCCGGCACTGGCACGACATGGAGCTGCAGAACCTGGGCTCGGTGGTGGCCAAGCTGGAGACGGAGCTTCACGACGTGCACGGCGAGATCGAGCAGCAGCGGCGCGACTACGACACGCTGCTGAGCAACAAGCAGCGTCTGGAGCAGGAGATCGGAGCATACCACGGCATCCTGGACGGGGAGGAGAGCCGCTTCCAGCCAACAGAGAACCTGTGAGTCCACCATCAGACCAGGGTCATGTGACCAAACCGTCTGAGGCCAAAAATGTCAAAGATTAACCCATAAACCCATCCTTTATTTACTGTAAACATTAATGAGGGGGCACCAGGGCCACCAGTGCTTCTGCTACTCCATGATCTCCATGACCTCCAGGACCTCCATGATCTCCTGGACATTACAGTCATTTAGCAGATGCTTTATCCAAGCGACTTACAATTCAGATTCTATCACATTTCTACACCGTACGGGAGCAATTTTGGGTTAAGTGTCTTGCTCAAGGACACATCGACATGCGACTAGCAGAGCCGGAGCCGGGGATTGAACCGCCAACCCTCTGATTAAAAGACGGCCCTGCTATCCACTTAGCCACAGTCGCTACATGATCTCCTGAGTGAGTGATGCTGAGAACCTGCAGCAGAAGTGTGAATGTGGTGTGATATCAGAAGAAGTCCTCAGGTAAACCAGTTCCCAAAACACCTGAGGACCTGACCTGAAAGGGTCTAGAGTGTAGAGGCTTCTGGTGTGAACTGAGCCACGTTAAATTAGAAAAGTCCGATAACTCCAACATGACATGAACACACCATTAGAACCTGGCACCTTTCCATTGGTCTCCTTCAGCTGCTGGAGTTACCTGTGAGACACACACCTGGGAGATGTCAGTTGGTCACTTGAACGTGAATAAATCCAGGTGTTTGACCTGATGACATCACAGTGTCATGTGACATCTGTGATCAATAATCTGCTTCTTTTGTTGTTGATGTTTCTGAATGAAAATAAAAGTTTTCAAACAGATATTAGAACGTTTCTTAAACAGACTTTAGTTCGATGGTTTGATTTATGTCTGAAACATAACATGCATCGTTCACACACATCAGAATATTATCATTAATCTGAATAATCTTTATTGATCCACAACATCAATAAATCATCACTGCTGATGTACGGCGGCTGCAGAGCGACAAATCAATAACCTCACTTCATCTTGTTCATTATGATTTAATCTGACGTTAAACTTCTAGATTCATTCTTGAGCTTTCATCTCATGTTCATGGACTTCATCAGCAGGTAGAAAGCTCTGGGAGGTTTCCAGTAAGTGGATCTATGGTAGGAAACATTTTTAAATTATGCAAATCCAAAAGGTTAGTAAATGAATCAAATATATATTGATGGTGTGAGTTGTATTTAAAAAGCTTATTAACTAACTTTCATCGATGTCCATCTAACATTATGACGGTTCCTGCTCTGCAGAGGATGAACCCTCCTCTAGCATCATCAGGAAACTGTCACCATGGTCACATGACAGGATATTATGGTCTGTAACAGACAAGGTGACTTCTTGGCCCAATCCCAACGTCCCCCCTAAACCCTCAGACCCTGAACCCTCAAGGACTCACTGAGGTCACTTGGTGAGTGGGTGAGTGAGAGACTGTGAGGGCTTGAGATGGTGGAAATATGAACGGGACATATCACCTTACCATAAAAACAACAAAACATATGATGTATAGTTGTGTGTATTTATTGTATATTATTTACTCCCTGATGTGAACGTCTTCAGGCTCTTTCCTCACTAGATGAGGTAACTTCAGATAATCTATTTACTCGTTTTTGTCAAAATGGCTTCAATGACAAAATCAAATATTTGATGAATAAATAAATAAATATCTTCTGATTTCATGTTTTAATGTTCCATCTTTAACCCTTAATGTTTCTGAGTACATGTAATACTCCAGGCTGAAAACACTGATCCGACCTCTTTGTTTACCTTTTTGTTACGTCTCCATGCGTCCACTGGTTACCCCGTGTTTAACGTCACATTGCAATGATTTGTGGGTAATTCCCTTATGCTAAGGGTTCATAAAGAAAACAAAATGTCTGCCAGAGCCTCAAACACTCAATGATTTGACAGACAGAACTAAACCCTCACGGACTTCGCCTCAAAGTCCGTGAGTCTGTGAGGGGGGGCATTGGGATTGGGCCTGAGTCTCACACATGACCGTGGAGACAACATGTAAACTGACTGTAAAGAGAACGACTTAGCAACATGTTTTGACTTCCTCCAAAATAAAAGACTGAGCTTATAACATGTAGCAAAGGAAACGACTGAGGTCCCCTTCAAAATAAAAGGTTGTGATGTAAACGACAGGAGGAGCAGAAAGTTAACGCGCATCTTCACCCCGACGTCTAAACCACCAGCCAACCAAAGTAACGTTAGCATGAACACATGGTGGACATTAGCAAGCTAACATTAGCTTAGCTTAGTTATAACCAGCAGACTAACGTCAGTCTGAAGGATTGGACTCGGCTTAGAGTTCAGTTTTGTGTTTTTAATTTAAATGTTTGTCTCGTGAACACAGACTTGTTGAGTCTTCTCCGTGTGTCTGCAGCTCCATTTCAATCACACTCTGATTACAGTCGATCAATAAAACAGTCCAGTGAGCTCATCCTGTTCCAAGAGGAAGTGACTTCCTGTTGTATAAAATCAATATTGAACATTAATCAGTCCACACGCTCTCTTATAGCACAATGCTAGCAGCGATCGTCCACGGGCTAGCTCTACCGTTTTTACCCATAATCCCACAGGGCCGGCCTCAGTGTGCAGGTCTGAGCCCGACCGTCGTACCGATGAAGCTCAGCGAGTGCCGGCGGAGGGCGTCGTCTTCCCGCCTGCAACCGTCAGTAAGGAATAGAATCCCCGGCCTCCGATTGGGGGGGCTTAGGGGTTTAGGCGGGCTGCAGTGGGATGCACCCGACCCCGACCCCCCCCCTCGTGACACACCATGGGGGTCATGAAGGTCCAGCGGTCGGTGTCGTGGTTGTACATCTCCACGGAGCTGAGGTTGGACTGCCCGTCGTAGCCGCCCACCGCGTACAGACGTCCTGATGTGGAGACCAGCGACACTCTGCTGCGCCGCGTGTTCATGGCCACTAGGGGGCTCCACTGCCCCCCCGCCGAGCTGAACACCTCGGCCCCGCTCAGGAAGCCCGAGCCGTCGTACCCCCCCGCCACGTACATGAAGCTGCCCAGAGCGGCCGCTCCGTGACGGCAACGCTTGTTCATCATGGCCGCCGCTGGGTGCCAACGGTTAGTGTGGTGGTTGTAGTACTCCACCTGGAGGGGGGGGGGGACAATTAATACATTTGTATTAAATACATTTATATATCTAGAGTCAATACATTTCTATATTTATAATAAACACATTTATATATTTATATTAAACACATTTATATATTTATAATAAACACATTTATATATTTATATTAAACACATTTATATTAAAACACATTTATATATTTATATTAAACACATTTATATATTTATATTAAATACATTTATATATCTACGGAGCAGTGTGATGCTCCCTTTACTGGTCCTCTTTTTTACATTTGAAACACCTCAACAACCGTGGAGGACCTGTTGGTCGGGTTCTTTGGGTTCTTTGAGGAACTCTCAACAATATCCTCAGTGTGGGTCCACAGTTCTCCTCCTCTGATGAACTCTTTCTGAGTCTTCTAACGGTTTTCCAGAACTGAGAGTCCTTCTCCATAGTCTCCCCAAACTCCTCCCATATACGGGTTTTTGCTTTGGCTTCTGGGGAACGGGTCCCTGACTGCTGCTTCAGGAGAGCCCTGAGCCTTCTTATGTTTACCGACTGATAGCAGCCGCCTCCACAATAGAGGCTCTGATCACGGCCCACTATGTCAACAGCCTCTTCTGGAGGTGGAGCCTCACATTCACACTTCACCCCCAACAAGTTTATAACACATTTATATATTTAGACAGTTTTAGAGCTTTTTAACCTGAACCCTCGTCAATCAAACTGACCGTGTTGAAGATCTGTAAACCGTCATGGCCGCCAGAGACAAAGATGCGTCCGTCAAACACCGTCACACCAGCAGCACTCCGACTCGCACTCATCTCCGTCACCACCGTCCACCTGCAGATCAATACTATTAATACTTAATTAATTAATACCATTAAACAGCAGGCCCATGTATGAGGCTAGCGTCAGGCCCCCGCATGAGGCTTGCGTCAGGCCCCCGCATGAGGCTTGCGTCAGGCCCCCGCATGAAGCTAGCGTCAGGCCCCCGCATGAAGCTAGCGTCAGGCCCCCGCATGAAACTAGCGTCAGGCCCCCGCATGAAGCTAGCGTCAGGCCCCCGCATGAAGCTAACGTCTATCAGGTAACTCACCTGTCGGTCTCTGGAGAATAACACTCCACAGAGTTCAGAGATGATTTTCCATCGTAGCCACCGCACACGTAGATATGACCGTCAATCACAACCGTTCCCATGGCGCTGAGGATGACAACGTGTTATTAGTCCTCTACTGTTTCAGGATCAGTACAGAACCGTGTATTGATCGGAGTATTGACCTGCGCTGGCTAGTCATGCTCGACACACGTGTCCAACTGTCCGTCTCCGGGTTGTAAACCTCCACCGTGCTAAGACGTGATTGGCCGTCGTATCCACCAATGGCGTACAGTAGCCCGTTAACGACTGCCACGCCCACTCTGCTGCGAGCCGTTCTCATTGGCTGACAGCGCTCCCAGAAGTTCCCAATTGGATCAAACATTTCGACAACGTTTAAGGAGTCACCTGAAGAGAAAAACACTGGCTGTCAGGACCAATCAAATCATCTGAGATGACATCACACAACCTGTGATTGGTCAGTCATTTAAACTTCTGAACTGAGACCGGTATAGAACTAAATCAACTCAATTACCTAAAATACGCTGATTTGCGTGGAACGCTCCGATGTGTAGCATAACTGCTGATAAGTCATCAGTTGTAAGCAGTTTGTTGATGCGCACATAGACCTATAAAACTTAAGGTGGATTTACATTAACTAATTAGTAATTGTATTTCTGATCTTCTCTGTATCCTTTTGTAAGGGTTGAATTATGGAATTGGAAAAAAAAAAGTTGGTGAAAGCAAGATGTAGCGTTTGTTTTAGACGTGTCTGCATGTCCGCGTTATTGGAAAATTAGAGACGTGAGAAACTGGACATGCATATTAATGCTATTAAAGTAAGAGACAAAGCATAACTTTTTTAAATAAACGTACCCACTCACATCTGAAATGAAGTCACAGATATTAAACAATCTAAGAGCCCAATATGATCAGAATCCTGACACATGAATTCACTGTCCAACAAAGATGTTAACAGAGAGGAATAGAGCTGAAACAAGTGGTTTAATAACTATTGATAAAGTCTTATGAGAAGATAAGAAAAATATAATATCATTACTTCACCCGGAATGAACTGAATTTGAAGCTACAAGACAATTCAGTTAAATTTATTTAAGTACTGTATTTTAAGGTTTTTTAACAACTTTCTATTTTGTATTTTATTTTTTTAATCCAGCACATATTTATTATTTATAATTCATTGAGTTCATTTGAAATCTGACAATAAATACTGTTTAGATATCATTCAATTTAACTTTATTTGATTTGTCAGTTGTTGACATACAGACGTTATTAAAACTGTTGGCTTCTTCAATATTTATGGGACTAAATCATAGAACAAATTAGACATTATTGTTCTGGACCTTTGATGAGGACATTCTCTCTAACTGGACCTCATTTAATTTGAATACCTCTGATGTACAATATTGTGTTATTATTAGTGCTGGGCAACGATTACAATGTTTAATCACGATTAATCTCATTGTTATGGCAAAGTTCAATAATGAATTCAAAAGTAGTGTATTGCGCACTTTTATTTTAAAGTACTGCTATATGAACAAAGGTCAATAACATTTGGTGTAAACACTTTAAACACATCAGGTTGTTGTTAGCAGCAGTGTTCTCTTCACACAGCAGCAGTTCTATCTCTTCACTATCTGTGCTCAGTGTGTGACTGTGTGTGAAACATTCCACTGCTGTGCAACATGAATAACATGTTTCAGCATGTTTCATCTACATGTGTGTGTTGTGTCTTCATGACAGTCAGAGCATGTGAATGCAGCTCTACTGTTCATCAATATAATGCTGTAACTCAGAGGTGATGATGGTGACCCAGCGATCAAAGAATAAAGACACTTTACCCACAATTTAGGTGTATTTTCCCTTTAACTCACGATATGCAGGTAACATGTTTTATACTTAATGTGAATATAATTCATACTTTGTTGGCATCTTATTCTGAAAACCGGATGTTCGTCTGAAGAAACCGGATGTTGTCTCACGTTAATCTTTCCGCTAACTTTCAAAGTCCTTCGCTCGCTCCCGATCTGTGCCGTTTAAATGCCGTGAATGTCAGCATATAGGTGCACTAACATGTAAGTGTCTGATGAGTTGACCACGGAGATCTGAGTGTCTGCTGACTTTACCGCAGCGATGTCCAGTAGTCTCCATTCCTCCACCGCTGCCAGTGAGCAACAGACTTTCAAAATAAAAAAATGCGTTAACGCGCTATAAAATAATTGTCGGCGTTAATTAATTAATGCGTTAACGCGATAATAATGCGTTAACTTGCCCAGCACTAGTTATTATATATTACATTACTCAAACAAAAGGTTGAAAGAATAATGGTAGAGGTTAGATTTATTCTATTGGTTAGTTAACCAAAGGATTAATCGACTTATAAAATAATAATCGTTCCTTGCAGCCTCAGACAGGTGTGTTCAGACAGATGCACAGGTGATCTGTGTACCTGAGCTGTTGAGTCCTCCCACAGCGTAGATGAGTCCTGTGATGGACGTACAGCACCTCTGTCTGGTCTTGAAGGCGGGAAGATGAGGACGACGTTCTGGCATCAGGTGGAAATCTTTAGCTTCATCCACCAGATCTCTGACAGGAAACAGGAAACACAGCAGATTCAGAGTCAAGATTCAAAGTCAAGAGTCAAAGACAACTGTCAAGAGTCAGAGACAACTGTTAGAGTCAAGAGTCAAAGACAACATTCAGAGTCGAAGACAACAGTCAAGAGTCAGCGTCGACAGTCAGAGACAAAAGTCGAGACTCAAATACAACATTCAGAGACAACAGTCAAATACAACAGTCAAAGACAAGAGTCAGAGACCACCGTCAACAGTCAAAGACAACAGTCAATAGTCAGAGACAACAGTCAATAGTGAGAGACAAGAGACAGAGACAACAGTCAAAAGTCAGAGACAACATTCAAGAGTCAACAGACAGAGACAACAGTCAATAGTGAGAGACAACAGTCGAGTCAAAGACAACAGTCAGAGACATCAGTCAAGAGTCAGAGACAACAGTCAATGTCAGAGTCAGAGACAACAGTCAAGGGTCAAAGACAACAGTAAAGAGTCAAAGTCAAGAGTCAGAGTCAACAGTCAGAGACAACAGTCAAGAGTCAAAGACAACAGTCAATAGTGAGAGACAAGAGACAGAGACAACAGTCAGAGACAACATTCAAGAGTCAACAGACAGAGACAACAGTCAATAGTGAGAGACAACAGTCGAGTCAAAGACAACAGTCAGAGACAACAGTCGAGTCAGAGACAACAGTCAAGGGTCAAAGACAACAGTAAAGAGTCAAAAACCAATAGTCAAAGTCAAGAGTCAGAGTCAACAGTTAGAGACAACAGTCAAAGACAACAGTCAGAGACAACAGTTAAGAGTCAAAGACAACAGTCAAAGACAACAGACAAGTCAGAGACAACAGTCAATAGTCAGAGACAACAGTCAATAGTGAGAGACAAGAGACAACAGTCAAAAGTCAGAGACAACAGACAGAGACAACAGTCAGAGACAACAGTCAACAGTCGGAGTCAACATTCAGAGTCAAGAGTCGAAGACAACAGTCCGAGACAACAGTCAAAGGCAAGAGTCAGAGACCACAGTCAATAGTCAGAGACAACAGTCAAGAGTCAAAGACAACAGTCAAAGACAACAGTCAAGAGTCAAAGACAACAGTCCAAGACAACAGTCAAGAGTCAAAGACAACAGTCAAGAGTCAAAGACAACAGTCAGAGACAACAGTCAGAGACAACAGTCAATAGTCAAAGACAACAGTCAATAGTCAAAGACAACAGTCACGAGTCAAAGACAACAGTCAAAGACAACAGTCAAGAGTCAAAGACAACAGTCAAGAGTCAAAGACAACAGTCAAGAGTCAAAGACAACAGTCAGAGACAACAGTCAGAGACAACAGTCAAGAGTCAGAGACAAGAGACAGAGGCAACAGTCCGAGACAACAGTCAACAGACAGAGACAAAAGTCGAGTCAAAGACAACAGTCAAGAGTCAAAGACAACAGTCAGAGACACCAGACAAGAGTCAGAGTTACCAGTGAAAAACTAGGGATTTTTTTTGGTTTTTGAAACATCAGGCAAACTTAAATTTCAGGCATTAACAAGGGGTTGGCATGAGCAACATATTATTTGTACATAGCAGCAAAGCTGCTTGTTTTGTCTCACCTGCATTTATGGCAGCAACGTACCAGTTCCTCCTGCTGGACTCTGTCTGACAGGAACTGAGGTCGACACAGAGGAAGTCTGATCTTTGACAGCAACTCCGGCAGCACCGATTCCCTCAGGTCCTGGTCATGATGAACCCAGGCCAGCACTGCCTCAAACACCTGCACAGGTACAACACATTCAATATTCTTCAAACACCTGCACAAATTGAACAGGTGCGTCTCTCTCTCACGGCTTCAGGTGTCTCACCTGTTCCTCTGCTTTAATGTTGAGTTCGTCACAGCCGACCAGCTCCAGAACCTCCTCCGTCCTCAGACCTAGAAACTCCTCGGACACAGAAACCTCCACAAAGTGCTGATGGAGAAAACTGTTGGCCGAGTCGTACAGAGTCGTGCACATCATGGTCTCTGCAAATTGTCTCACTCCCAGACAGTTCTTAGGGTGTAATCTGAGCACCACGGAGCAGCAGACAGACAGACAGACAGACAGACAGAGAGACAAATAGAACATTTTCAACACTAAATCCGCAACTACATCTGCTGGTGAGGATAATATGATTGAAAGCTGCAGAACACCTACAGAGGCAGAGGTTTAAAGTAAAGTCTTCAGATTCATGGAAATATTTCTGATTTGTAACAATGTCTTAAAAAATGTTTTACTTCTTTAAAACACATCTACAACCTTGGGTCCACTCTAAATGTATCATATAGCACAGGACTTCCATCTATTTTGTATTTCATACTTAAATATGAAGGTTTGGTTTGTAAGTCAGACATTTTAAATGATTGTAGTTAACATATAAACTCGTACTCTGATGAGTCAGAGTGTACTGTAGTTAACATATATATAAACTTGTACTCTGATGAGTCAGAGCGTACTGTAGTTAACATATATATAAACTTGTACTCTGATGAGTCAGAGCGTAGTGTAGTTACATATATATAAACTAGTACTCTGATGAGTCAGAGCGTCCTGTAGTTAACATATATATAAACTAGTTCTCTGATGAGTCAGAGCATACTGTAGTTAACACACTGTATATATAAACTAGTACTCTGATGAGTCAGAGCGTACTGTAGTTAACATATATATAAACTAGTACTCTGATGAGTCAGAGCATACTGTAGTTACATATATATAAACTCGTACTCTGATGAGTCAGAGCGTACTGTAGTTAACATATATATATAAACTAGTACTCTGATGAGTCAGAGCGTACTGTAGTTAACATATCTATAAACTAGTACTTTGATGAGTCAGAGCGTACTGTAGTTAACATACAGTATATATAAACTAGTACTCTGATGAGTCAGAGCATACTGTAGTTAACATATATATAAACTCGTACTCTGATGAGTCAGAGCGTACTGTAGTTACATATATATAAACTAGTATTCTGATGAGTCAGAGCGTACTGTAGTTAACATATCTATAAACTAGGACTCTGATGAGTCAGAGCGTACTGTAGTTAACACACTGTATATATAAACTAGTACTCTGATGAGTCAGAGCGTACTGTAGTTAACATACTGTATATATAAACTAGTACTTTGATGAGTCAGAGCGTACTGTAGTTAACATACAGTATATATAAACTAGTACTCTGATGAGTCAGAGCATACTGTAGTTAACATATATATAAACTCGTACTCTGATGAGTCAGAGCGTACTGTAGTTACATATATATAAACTAGTATTCTGATGAGTCAGAGCGTACTGTAGTTAACATATCTATAAACTAGGACTCTGATGAGTCAGAGCGTACTGTAGTTAACACACTGTATATATAAACTAGTACTCTGATGAGTCAGAGCATACTGTAGTTAACATATATATAAACTAGTACTCTGAGTCAGAGCGTACTGTAGTTACATATATATAAACTCGTACTCTGATGAGTCAGAGCATACTGTAGTTAACATATATATAAACTAGTACTCTGATGAGTCAGAGCGTACTCTAGTTAACACACTGTATATATAAACTAGTACTTTGATGAGTCAGAGCGTACTGTAGTTAACATACTGTATATATATAAACTAGTACTCTGAGTCAGAGCGTACTGTAGTTAACATACTGTACATATAAACTCGTACTCTGATGAGTCAGAGCGTACTGTAGTTAACATATCTATAAACTAGTACTCTGATGAGTCAGAGCGTACTGTAGTTAACATACTGTATATATAAACTAGTACTTTGATGAGTCAGAGCGTACTGTAGTTAACATACAGTATATATAAACTAGTACTCTGATGAGTCAGAGCATACTGTAGTTAACATATATATAAACTAGTACTCTGATGAGTCAGAGCGTACTGTAGTTACATATATATAAACTTATTCTGATGAGTCAGAGCGTACTGTAGTTAACATATAAAGTAGTACTCCGATGAGTCAGAGCGTACTCTAGTTAACACACTGTATATATAAACTAGTACTCTGATGAGTCAGAGCGAACTGTAGTTAACATACTGTATATATAAACTAGTACTCTGATGAGTCAGAGCGTACTGTAGTTAACATACTGTATATATAAACTAGTACTCTGATGAGTCAGAGCGTACTGTAGTTAACATATATATAAACTCGTACTCTGATGAGTCAGAGCGTACTGTAGTTACATATATATAAACTAGTACTCTGATGAGTCAAAGCGTACTGTAGTTAACATACTGTATATATAAACTCGTACTGTACTGAGCGTGTGCAGTGGCGTCTCACTGACCTCTCCTGCAGGAAGGAGCAGCAGGCGTCTTTAACGTTCTGCAGCTGCAGGAAGCTTGAGCCAATCAGCAGAGACTGAACGTTCTGCTGGTCGATGGCAACGTGGCCGCTGTACGCAAAGTTTATCAGAGCCTCCAGAGCACTGCAGGGAGACAGGCACTGGTTAGACTGGTTAGAATCTGTACTGGTCTCAGACTTGTCTGTGGGTACTGGTCTTTGGTTACCTGGGGTCCATGCCCTGCATCAGGATCTCGTCCTGTTTACACTCTACCATGTCCATGGTGAACATGGCATGAAAGTACGGGATGGAGGCCGCCAGCACGATCCGGTGAGCGCTGAACTTATGATCCCCGACCTGCAGGAGGACAGGAATATATTCATACAAGTATTCTCACCTGCAAGCCTCACAGTGTACTTTACAAACTGTATTCACCTTTACAGACAGTCGAGCGTCTCTGACTGAAGAGCTGTCCTTGTTATTTGTTGCTGTTGTACTTTGACTGTCTTACTGTGTTCTATATATACTGTATGTGATGTTGTCTTTAATAAAGGGTATAATGAATCATTAATAAGAGCAGGGGCCTCTGTTGATCATTGATCATTTAAATTAATACCCACATTGTAATGACACAGAGCTGGTTCAACCGGCAAAGTACTTCAAATAATTATACTTTTGCTGCTAATACTTGCATATCTTTACTTCAATCAGGTTTAGAATGCAGGACTTCTTCTGCAGTAGTATTTTCTCAGTGTGGTATTAGTACTTCTACTGCAGTAAAGGATCTGAATACTTGTTAACAGCTGATGCTCTATTGTCAGTGAGTCTCGTATCACTCCGCAGCAGCTCAGAGACACAAAGTAGACCCACTCTAGGAACTTTAAATGACCGGAAACACCTGTAGTCATCGACTCTGTGATCACCATGACAACCTGACAGTCGGGGGGTCAAATGTCAGCTGAGCTAGTAGCCTCTGACGTCACGTTAGCTTGTTTTAATAATCCGCTGTTAGCATGTTATGAGCATCTAACGCTACACACTGTTAGCATGTTATTAGCAACTAACGCTACACACTGTTAGCTGACAGGCTGTTAGCCAGCTAGCTAACAGGCTAACTCCGGCCTCGACCGTCGTCGGTTTTACCTTGAGCGTAACGTCACAGAGTTTCCCCTGACGTCGGATCTCCTCCATGACGACATAGCCTCGTGCCGGCAGGTCGTGCACTGAGAAGTGAACTAAGTCCTCCTCGAGCTCTTCACAGAGAACGTCTCCCATCGTAAGCAGGAGCGGCGGAGTGTTCGCGGACAGCCCAGCGAGCCGCCGTACGCATCCGGTCACCTTCAGAATAAAAGAGACCCACTTATGACGATTTAACGTTCGCCGCCTTCAGAATAAAAGACCCACTTATGACGATAAAATACTTTTGATCATCATGATTATCCATAAATGTAAGTTAAACATTTAAGACACTATATATAAGTGAAACTACTTTATTAGAGGCTATCAAGACAATAAAATGTGTTTTAATATCTTTGTCTGTTGTCACATGTCCTGGCTCTTTTGTTATTGTTTTATTTTTTGATTGTAACTATTCTTTTGTTGAATTTAAATAAACTAAAATAGAACTTTAACACTCCCGATTTGGTGATTAGCCTTCAAAATAAAAGGTTAGAGAAACGTTTTAGATATTTAAAACTACAAATTTGTGCCAAAACAAAATTCTAAGCGGCTTTTCCCTGCATGTTTCTTTTAAACATGTATGGATTGAAGCACCATCACTTCCACACGTCACATCCGGTTCTCTGGGTTTTACACAGTGAAGTGTTCATCATAACTATTTTAATTTGAAATTTGCTCTTTAGAATTCTGTCAACAATAAAATGATTAACTAGAAATGAAAATGATCATAATGATTAATGGTAGTGGTGAAGAAGTGGTTTAATGTGTTGTCTTAGAACATTTTACACATCTTATTTCATTCATAGAAACATGTGATACATGTTTAATATAAAAGTTTAAAAACTAAAATGAGACTTCATCAAATACAGGAACAAATAGCATGTCGAGTGGAGACATCTGGCGATCAAAACAAAAACTATTTAAACTTTCACAACTTCTGAATCAGAAATATTATCTGCATCAACATTATTTATTTCATCTTCATCTACAATAATGAATAATACATAAGTGACTTCATGCTGCTGCAAATGCAAAAATGTTCGTGAAATATAAAAAAAGTTTTCTCATTAAATTCTATGAAGTTTTTAGGATCCAACGTCATGAGACTCAATGTGGTGACCTTCGGGGGGTGGACCTCCAAGTGTCTCTGATAAGTGTAATCGGATTACAAAATGTAACACATATTAATCATTTAAATATATTATACGTGTTTAGTATTAAAGTATAAAAATCTAATTCAGACCTCAATAACGTCACAAACAAATAGCGTGTTGTCAACATCTAGTAGATATTTGAATGAACACATTGTCTTTAACTCTCATGTGAGCGTGACATGTCATGTGACGTGTTGTCCATCAGCTTGGTATGAAACCCTGGAATGAAGAGCAGAAGAACAGACTTTGTTCATGTTGGTTTCTTTGTCATGTGAAGCTTCAGTAAAGTCTGTTCAATGATTTCATCTTCACATTCACTTCATCACACAATCAGTGAGTTTGAGCAGAATGTCAACATATAAAAGAGAAGAATGAAAGATCTCCTTATTGATTATGATCAGGATCATTAATATCTTTAATGATCTTTAATATCTTTAATACCTCACAACAACAACAACATCTGGTTTGGACAAACAGTCAATGTGACCATAGATTTCTTTTCAGATGTCCACAAAGAGAACGTGTGGAGGATGAAGGAGGTCTGCTGTTTTCTCTCTTAAGACCCATGCAGTGAAGATAAACAACAACATACTAATACATCAATACGAATATTCATCAGACATGTAGAGCTCAGAGAAGTTCACATCTTCATGCAGAGAAATGTCCGTTCAGGTAAACAAACATCATCATGAGCAGTGATAGCCTCCATGGCTAAACAGACACAGGAAGGAGCTCCACCTAAAGAAACTCAAACATTTACACAACAACTGATGACAAGATGTCAAAGTACCACCCATAATGTTTGACTGACAGCTGATCTCTGTGCAGTGAAGAAACACCACAACAATCAGCTGTCAGCAACAAACATGGAGACAAAGTGAGTTGAAGAGTTCAAACACAGAGTTTAACCCTGAAAGGACTTCTGTCTATTTCAGTTTACAGAACTCAGCTGAGTCTCATCACAATAAAGACGAAGTCCAGCATAGAGAGGCTGAGTGAACGTGGTCTGGACTCTGTGGAGGAGGGTCATGGTTTCAGAGACGCTGTAGAAGGACAGAATACCTGCTCTGTGATCCAGGTACACTCCTACTCTGGAGGACTGAGGACCTGAGACGGGAGTTTGGACACTGTTGTACCAAAAGTTATAACGATTATTGTGATAATCTACCAGTGGGGGGCCGTCAGGGCCTGCAAGGCCTTCTCTGCTGGCCTAAACACAATCACAAAGTTATATCTATTTTATAATTTAATATTTCTTCTTAAATACACTACATGTATTATAATATTTTCCCCATTATCTTATGTTCTCATTGCACAGCTACTGTCTTCCTCAGTTGCTCTGCTTCCAGTGCAGCTTGCTTTAAGTAGAGCTTTTATCCAATCAGATCTCACCTCTGTGTCTCTAGGTAAGAACAGAGGCAGAGGCCTGCAGACTCCTGTGAGGAATTTAAGTTTTAAAGCGCTCCTAATTATGGATATTATATGTTACAATGCATTTACTTATGGAAGTTTAGACCAAGAAGTGTGTTGGAGTGCCTGTAAGAGAGGGGGGGGGGGGGGGGGGGGGAGGGGCTGCTTGAGGTGTTAAGTTAAGATCAGAACAACAGTTCAAAGGCCAAGGAGGAGGGGCTTGTTGGACTTCAGCGAATCAATGAGCTGATCGATGAGCTGAGAGATGTAACTTTGGAGGGACAAAGGCCTCCTCGGTACCACGGGGCAGACACACCAGTCTGTGGTCACTTTCATTACATATACAGACAGAGAGGGCAGATATATAATCATCAGAGGAAGGGTAGATAACGTTCTGCTCACATCTGTTCATATATACGCCCCTCCAGAGAGTGATAGACAATCCTTTAAATTACTATTTGATACAACCATTTCTGAAAGTGAAGGAATGTTTGTCTGTGCTGGAGACGGGAACACAATTCTAAACAAGTACAAAAAAACATAAATCCCGTCAGTCAACAGACCTCGATGTCTTCAGTAAGACACTAAAGAGGGTTTGTTCCATGTTTGGAGGAACCTCCACACACGAGAAAAAGACTTTACTCACTATTCAGCTACTCATCAGGTGCACTCCAGATTACACTACAGACAGACACAGACACCACAGACACTGCAGACATACACAGACACCACAGACACTACAGACAGACAGACACTACAGACAGACACAGACACTACAGACAGACACAGACACCACAGACACTGCAGACATACACAGACACTGCAGACAGACACAGACACCACAGACACTACAGACAGACAGACAGACACTACAGACAGACACAGACACTACAGACAGACACAGACACTACAGACAGACACTACAGACAGACAGACAGCAGGTGAAGGACTGCTCAATAGGATCAGCAGATGTATCAGATCACAATGAAATCTATTTCACTATTTACTGGAATAACAGACTGAAGAGATTATGGAGCCTAAATATTAGCATTTTAAATAATGAGACTGTTGTGAATGAGATTAAGAAATGAATGAGTGACTGCATAAAAGATGAGAAGAATGGCTGATAGCCGCCGCCGCCGCCCCCCCCATTGTATGGGACACGGTTAGAGCAACAATGAGAGGGAGACTGATCTCAAGAACAGAATACTGAAATAAGATGAAGAGGACAAAATACAATGAATTAGAGAAAACTAGAGAAACAACAACACAAAGATGGGGACAAAGGATTTAAACCAGATAAAATATTTAAAAAACAAATTGCACATCTTGAATGACGAACTATAAAAGAAATTGAGATTCACAAAACAAACTTTTTATGAATCGGGACCGAAAGCAACAAGAATATTAGCAGCAGCCTCAGGAAACAACAAATTATTGATTCAATGCACGAGATCAGACCTTTAACTAATAAGAAAAACCTATGAACCAGAAGAAACTCATAAAACCTTTAAAGATTACTACGAAACCTCATACTGACAGCCTAAGGCTGTCAATGAAGATAACGTTAAACAATACTTGTTATCATTAGATCTTCCTTCCAGAGGAAAAGTACAAAACGATGAATTAACGGCCCCATCACAAGAACAGAACTTAGACTTAGCAATTAGTAAGTTGAAAACCAATAAATGTCCAGAGAGTGACTTCTTTAGAGAAGACCTCGTCCTGTAGTGCCCAGCTAAGCTGCAACACCATCATAGAAAGAGGCCGTGACATCAGTCGTCACAAGAGAAGGTCAAAATAAAGAATGTTGTGAATCTTATCATCCAATTTCTATATTGAATGTAGATTATAAACTGTTTACATCGATAATCTCAAACAGAATGGAACTCTTTCGACCAGAGTTAATAAATGAAGATCAGACAGTTTATAAAAGGTCGACAAACAGACGAACCCTACACATTATAGAACCCTACACATTATAGAACAGGCTAACAAACAACATGTAAGTGCAGCTTTGGTCAGTCTGGATGCAGAGAAGGCGTTTGATAGAGTCAGCTGGTCTTTTCTGTACAGAGTGCTAGAGAGGCTGGGTTTTAATAACCAATTCATTAGGTGCATACAATCTTTATATAGAGACCCAACCGCTAGAATAAAGATCAACGGACATCTGACAGGTAGTTTTAAGCTGTTTAGAGGCACTCGGCTGCTGCCTTAGCCCCTCCCTCTTTGCAATATTCATAGAGCCTCTGGCTCAGGCTATCAGACAGAACAAAGAGCTGAAAGGGATCAATATAGCAAAGGAGGAACATATAATGTGACTTTTTGCAGATGACATTATTACCCATCTCCAGAATCCCAACTCAACAATTCCCAAACTTATGACAATTTTGGCTGACTATGGTCGGATGATTGAACATCACCAAAACACAGGTACTCCCTTAACTACGTACCAAGTAAGGCAATTAGGCAGAAATATAAACTGAAGTGGGAAGCACAATTGTTACGTGCCGTGTTGTGTTTCTGCTCTCCCTCTGGTTTCTCTCAGTGTCTTCTCGAGCGCCACCCTCTGTCCCGGATGCCAGCTGCAGCGGCTGATTGGACGCGGCTGCGGACAATCGCGATCAGCAGTGGATAAGAGGAGAGGAGCTCCGGAAGGACAATCTCTTGGGCAGACCACAGTAGTGAGGCTGTGCGTGTGAGCTGACAACCCTTGGGCAACGCGTAGTGGTGGAGCTGCGTGTGTGTTGCACCTTTGTTCCAGCCGTGTGGGCTGTTGTGTGTATAGTGTTGCTTTCTTTCTATAAGGAACTGTTTTCTTTTGCTGCCGTGCAAGCAGCTAGCCTTTTTCCAATAAATACTCTTTTTGTTAACCGTCATCGTCTCTCTTTCCTCGGGAAATAAAGACCGTTACTCCCTGCATCCCTTAGATGCCAAAAAGGGGAACGTAACAACAATCAATAAAATACCTGGGAGTGCTAACCACTCAGGAAATGAACAAAATATATGAAACAAACTACAATATAATAAACGATAGGATACAGAAAGATAGAACAAAATGGTCAACACTAGCACTGGACTTTAGTTCAAGAGTTGAGGTGGTGAAAATGAATGTTTACCTCTTCTCATCACTACCAGTCAGAATCCCAGAACCTCAGTTTACAGCACGGGACAAACAGATATCCAGTTTATCTGGGCAGGCGCAAGGCCAAGCGTAACAGTTAAGACACTCCAAATAGACAAGGAAAACGGAAGCCTAGCACTGCCAGATCTCAGAGAATACTACTACGCAGCTCAACTGAGATACATCGTCTACTGGTTCTCACTGGAGTATCAAGCTGGATGGAAACACATTGAGCTAAATCTGAACCTCAGGCCAGGCTGGTGGAACAGAATATACTGACCACAAGGGAGAACATTCCATCTTAGAAGATTCACTGAACATTTGGAATGAGATAGTCAAACAATACAAACTGGAAGGACACAGTGAACTTCTGATTTGGCCTTCTCAGACCCCCAGGTTTAGACCTGGACAGATAGATTCAACTTTTGTACGCTGGAGAGGAAAAGGGATAACAGCGGTATGTACACCCATAGAGGGATAACAGCGGTATGTACACCCATAGAGGGATAACAGCGGTATGTACACCCATAGAGGTATAACAGCGGTATGTACACCCATAGAGGGATAACAGCGGTATGTACACCCATAGAGGGATAACAGCGGTATGTACACTCATAGAGGGATAACAGCGGTATGTACACTCATAGAGGGATAGAGGGATTTCAGTTGCTGTTCAGTGAAACGGCAACTGAAAAAAATAAATATAAAAATGTCTGCGTACACTACAGCTGTGGAGTTTCTTCTCCTCCTCTTCATCCCAGTGTGCTTTAATCCTCCTCTTCATCCCCGTGTGTTTTAATCCTCCTCTTCATCCCAGTGTGCTTTAATCCTCCTCTTCATCCCCGTGTGTTTTAATCCTCTTCATCCCCGTGTGTTTTAATCCTCCTCTTCATCCCCGTGTG
>NW_022280194.1:250129-256084 GCF_004355925.1 Anarrhichthys ocellatus
TATATACATACACACACACACACACACGTATATACATACACACACACACACACACGCATACATACACACACACACACACACGCATACATACACACACACACACACATATATACATACAAACATACATATATACATACAAACATACATACATATATACACATACATACATATATATCCTTCAGCAGCTGCTCCTTTAGACTAAAAACACATTTTATATCTTATAGATTTATATTTATCATGTTTGTGTCTCAGCTCTGCACTTCCGCCATACGACACTTCCTGTACGACTGGCTTCAAAATAAAAGACTGCAGGATTTATGGACAGAAACTTGCGTCTGTTACTACAGTAAAAGTACTAATACCACAGTGTAGAAATACTCTGACAAGTAAAAGTCCTGCATTCAAAAAGCTGCGTAACTGATATTACAAAAGCATCAAAATATACGTTAAATGTTCTTTTATTTAACACTAAATGTAAACCGTTTAAATAAAGCTTTGCGCGTCAAACGGTTGATAGATTGATTTATTTCTCTGACTTTGTTCAAATGATTAAAACATTTGACTAAAGAACACATATACACATTATTGTTACACATCATATTACAGGTGACCAGTAACTGACCAGCAACTGACCAGCAACCCACCAGCAACCGACCGACAACCGAACGATAACCGACCAATAACCGACCAATAACCGACCAGGAACTGACCAGGACCTGACCAGGAACTGACCAATAACTGACCGGTAACCCATCGGTGGTTCTAAGGAGAACTCCACCACAACTTCTATTGAGGGACCACCTGGAACCAGAAAACTCAAGAATCCACATCTAGAACCTGAAACAGGGTTCTACAGCTCGGAGATTAAGTAAAAGTAGAACCCAGAGAAATGTTCTAGATCTCAATGACAGTAGGAGTCAGAGCTGGTCCTAGTTTACTCAGTGAGCAGGTTCTAGGAGTCAGAGTTGGTTCTAGGAGTCACGCTGGTCCTTGTTTACTCAGTGAGCAGGTTCTAGGAGTCAGAGCTGGTCCTAGTTTACTCAGTGAGCAGGTTCTAGGAGTCAGAGCTGGTCCTAGTTTACTCGGTGAGCAGGTTCTAGGAGTCAGAGCTGGTCCTAGTTTACTCAGTGAGAAGGTTCTAGGAGTCAGAGCTGGTCCTAGTTTACTCAGTGAGCGGGTTTCTATGAGTCAGACGCTCGGGTTCCACTGATTCCTGTTGCTCTCTGAAAGCTTGCAGTGGAACAATGGCTGTCGACTGTATCGTATCTTTTCCAGTAAATATCACAACATGAAACGTGTTTTCTGTGTACGTGATGTAGCATCTTATTGTTATGACTGATCTGTTCACCTGTAGAATGTATTGACAGTCCTGTTCCTCTTAATGAAGGCTTTAGACTCGGTTATTCAACAGCTGTTACAACTCAAGAGTTTATAAACTCTGTGTGATGGTTCCACGAGGTTCTAGAACCATGAGGTGGTCAGTGAGAGGGATTCTCCGCCACCAAGATGGAGAACCCTCGATAATCAAAGTTCTGGTGGGTGGGTCGGTAAAGGATGGTGGCTCAAAGAAAAGCTGTATTCGAGGAGTGGATGATATTTGAGATACATGCGAGGGTGATGGGTCAGAATCCATCACAGGGTTCTAGAAAGGCATTCCTCCAGAGATCTGGCGGGCGACCTGCTCCTCCGGGCTCTCCTCCTTGTCCTTCCTCTCCTGGTTCCAGTCCTTCAGACCCTCCGGCAGCGTGGTGTCCTCGTCCATGCCTCCGGTTCCCTCCACAAAGTCGTCGTACGTCGACTTCTCTCCAAACGGACGTTTTCCCAGCAGCTCCACCATGTCGCTCTTATCCAGAACCTCCTTCTCCAGCAGCCGCAGCGCCACCTGCAGGATGAAGCGGGAACACAGAACAGGGTCAGAACACTGATCTGGAGGAAAGGGTTCTACCAGTCAGTGCTGGTTCCATCAGATGGAGAATGACCTAGAACCCTGCTCATCTGGGTTCTGCCTGCCCCCTTTCTATCACATGTATGTAGAACAAAAAACAGCATCAGAACCATCTCGGTACCTTCTCCACCTCGGGCCTCTTGTCACTCAGCAGTCGGTGGGTTCTCTGGTGCGCCTCGGCGATGAGAATTCGAACCTCGGTGTCGATGAGACGAGCCGTGGCTTCACTATACGGTTTCTCCAGAACCATCTCACCCTGCCGGGGGAGGGCGAAGGACACCTGACCCACCTTCGCATTCATCCCGAACTGAACGATCTGCAGCAGAAACCAGGAGGTCAGACAGGAACAGGAACAATAATTCTATTTGATGCAGGTTTAATAAAGAGCTTCTTCTGTGAGGCTGCTTCACTCGTGGTGTGAAGGAGAGAAACCAGCTCCTTCCTTCTGCTGCTGTCACACTTAATCAACACTGCTTCAGTAGAAACAATTCACTTATTCAGTGTCAATGAAACCGTTCATGACCTGTGCATACGCGCTCTGCATGACCTCTGACCCGTGAGCGGACGTCTCTGCGTGACCTCTGACCCGTGAGCGGGCGTCTCTACGTGACCTCTAACCCGTGAGTGGACGTCTCTACGTGACCTCTGACCTGTGCGTAGGCGCTCTGCGTGACCTTCCGGAGGTCGTCCTGAGCTCCAGTGGTGATCCGTCCGAAGAAGATCTCCTCGGAGACTCGGCCTCCCAGAGTCATACACATGCGGTCCAGCAGCTGCTCCTTGGTGTACAGGTACTGCTCTTTGGGGAGGTACTGAGCATAACCTAGACCCTTCCCTCTGGGGATGATGGACACCTGCACAGGTAACAACATGCTCCGTCACACACGATCAGCTATCAAACGCTCACCCGCTTTCACCACAGCAGCTGAGGCTCATGGGTATTACGGTAGCATGACATCATGAACCTGTACGAGGAGGAAGAACAGGAAGCGTGACCTTCAGCAGAGGGTCGGCGTGCTCCAGGAACCATCCTGCCACGGCGTGACCGGCCTCGTGATACGCCACTGTCTTCTTCTCCTCCGGCTGCAGGACCTGAGTCTTCTTCTCCAGACCTGCAACACAGACACGGTCACCGACGGGACTCCATCAGAACGTGGCGCTTTTTGCGTGGCGCCATCACAGTGCGAATAAAGTTTTACTGATGATTGTTATACTAGCTCAGCTCTCACCTCCGATCACTCTCTCGATGGCCTGCTCAAAGTGCTTTTGGTTGATGGCGTCTGAAAGGTGGCGAGCGGCGATCAGCGCCGCCTCGTTGCAGACATTGGCGATGTCGGCACCTGACAGACAGAGAGCAGGGAGAGGAAACCCAGTGAGGTCGAGGGTTCGGCGGTTTGATGGAAGGGTGAATTCACGCGGCGTGTTTACCTGAGAATCCAGGTGTGAGGGCGGCCATCTTCCTGGCCAGAGCGTCTTTGTCCAAGTCCACCTCCAGCTTCAGAGGACGCAGGTGGACTTTAAAGATGGACGCTCGACCTTTGATATCAGGAGGACCTGAGACACAGAAACAAATGGTTTATATTGTTTTCATGCACTAATAAAGTTCTTATTATTCTAGGAACGATAGATCAGACTCAGCTATCCATCGTTCCTCACCGATGTAGATCTGTCTGTCGAAGCGTCCGGGTCTCATGAGAGCCGGGTCCAGGATGTCGGGTCTGTTGGTTCCTGCTAGAACCACGACGTTGGTCGCCGTGTTGAACCCTAAAGCCCAGAGAAGAGTGAGACGTGAAGATCACATGACTGCAACCTTTAATGAAGAGCACGTCTTTAATATTAGAGACATGTCAATCACTGTGTAGCCCCGCCCTAAAGCATCCGCTGCTTTATGGTCTGTTTGACTCTAAATGGACCATAATGTACTAAATGAACATCATGCTGTATTGAAGAAGACTTGAAACTAGAGATTGAGACCATAAACTCATGTTTACAATGTTTACTGAGGTAATAAATCAAGAGAGAAGTAGAGTCATTTTCTCATAGACTTCTATACAACCAGAGGAGTCGCCCCCTGGTGGACACTAGAGAGCCATCAGCACCTGGGGGCGGGACTAACGCAGCCTGAAAGGCAATCGTCGTCACCCACCGTCCATCTCCACCAGCAGCTGGTTCAGCGTGTTCTCCTGCTCGCTCTGTCCTCCGAAGTTTCCTCGTCCTCGCTTCCGTCCCACGGCGTCGATCTCGTCGATGAAGAGGATGCAGGGAGCGTTCTTCCTCGCCATGACGAACAGATCTCTGACCTGCACAGGAAGTGACATCAGGTAGAGGTCAAAGGTCAACCCACCACAGCTGAATGTGTTTAAATTTAGGCTACAACCACACTAATACAGCATCGTTTTCTAAATGATCTACGTCCAGACTAACGGGCCTGAAAACAAACATCAGGCGACCCTTTACGTACACCGGGCGCGATGGTGCCGGTGTAAACAGGAAGTAGATTGGTTGCTTAGTTACAGAAAATACAACAGATTACTATAGTAGTCTCAAACAGTGAAAGGTCGTGTTCGATACTTAATTCCTCTATAAGCTCAAACAGACACAGTTCGTGGAAAGATTTAGAGGTTTCATTTAATTACAACGCTTCAGGTCCTTATCTCTCTCAGAACAAAGGTCCTTGCAGGACAATAAAGTACATCTTATTTTAACTCACACATACTGGTTTACTAGATTATGATCAACTAGAAAATGCATTTCCTGCTGAAAATGCGTTGGAATGCTGAAAGGAATTGCAAAAACATTGCTGAAAATAGATATCCAATTCAAAAAAAAGTTCAAAAAGTTTAAAGATTACAAATATGATTCATATCACACCTCTCCTGAAAGAGCTGAACATTTTGATATTCGAACGGTTTCTGTGGCTTAAAAAGTTTCATCAGTGGTGATATTTGTAGTAGTAGAAGTTGTAGTTGTAATAGAAGTATTATTAGTTAGAAGAAGTAGTAGTATCAGTAGTCGTAGTAATAGCTGTAGTAGTGGTCGTAGTATTTAATATAACAGTAGTAGAAGTAGTAGTAGTAATAGTAGCAGTTGTACTAATAGCTGTAGTAGTATTAGTACTGGTAGTAGCATGAATAGCAGTAGTAGTAGTATAAGTAACAGTGGTAGTAATAATATTGATGTAGCAGTAATAGTAATACTATATTAGCAGCAGCAGTAGTCGCAGTATTAGTAAGAGCATTCATTTTTTTCAACAAAAAAGCCTAATTTTGAGTTTAATCCAGTTAATCCATGGGGCTTTTATTTTGAAAGGGTGGGATGAGAGCGAGAGACTGTGTGTAACTGGTTGCCATGGTGAGGACGCACCTGGTGTTAGAGGCAGACTGATTAAGAAACATTGCAGTAAACAGTGATTTTGAACAAAACCTCCTTTTAACAAATTAGCAGGAGTCTGAGTGCCAAAATATGGATAAAAAGCTTAATAATTCAAAAAGTTTAAAGATTAGAAATATGAAGAGATATAGCCGGCATGAGCTGAAAGAGCTGAACATTTTGATAGTTGAATGGTTTCTGTAGCTTAAAAAATGCAGAAGTAGAAGAGGTCAAGAAAACGTACGGAAGAAATAGTTGAATAAAGAATAGGATAACAATACTTGGAATGCTTAACAGCATTCCAACAATAAATGTGATCAACACACGTCTCTCACTCGGAGCTCTGCTGGAGGCTGAAGTCTGTCGTACATTTATACTTTTGTTCCTTTACAGTTTCTGTGTGGACGTCACAATAGTTACAAAAAATAAGCCTTAATTAAAGCTGCGAGCAGCATTGATCGGGCCCTCGCAACTTCACGCACGTCAAGGGTACTGGTAGGACTTTGGTTGACGCGGCCATGCATTTCTGTGACCATCATACACAGCACCTGGAAATTGCAAAAACGACACTAGAAATTCATACAAAATTCAAAATGGCTGACTTCCAGTTGGGTTTAGAGCATGGACCCCTAAGACTTTTTTTT
>NW_022280194.1:256094-270991 GCF_004355925.1 Anarrhichthys ocellatus
GGGCATTCAGGGACTGTATCTCCTCCTCTCTTCTCCAGTCTCCGGCTCCTGTTCCTCCTCCACGGGGCCACATCGATGAAGAAGAGGAGGACCTGAACAAGGTCTTTGATGTTCAGGGTTTTCAGCAGATTCTGGGTCCTGCAGCTCGCAGCCCACCGGAGAAAAGTAGAGTCTACGATGAGCAGGACTTTGAGGGTAGGGAACCAGCATGTAGCCTGTGAAGGTTCTGGGTTCTAGTGGTGGGTCTATGAGGTGGTTTTAGGGGGTCTGTGAGGTGGTTTCAGGGGGTCTGTGAGGTGGTTTCAGGGGGTCGATGAGGTGGTTTTAGGGGGTCTGTGAGGTGGTTTCAGAGGGTCCGTGAGGTGGTTTTAGGGGGTCTCTGAGGTGGTCTCAGGGGGTCTTGAGGGACGTTCAGGGTCCTCGGTCCTAATGAAATCCTCCTGCTGCAGATCACCGTCACTTCTCCCTCCACGTCCATCAGACTCTCTCTAAACTGCCCGCTGACAGCAGGAGGAAGAGGACCAATGAGGGGAGGAGGGAGGGGAGAAGAGGCTCCGCCCCTAACGCCGCAGCCACCATAGAAGAAGACCAGGAGGAAGAGGAGGAGTCCTACAGTCAGAGTGGAGAGGAGGGGCCAAGGTGAGTCACACACACACACACCTGAAAGGTAAATATGGGACTTCCTCTTTTGAATCCACCTGACGTCTAACTCCTCCCCTTCTCAGTGATGCTCCGACCAAAAGTCTCTCACCCGGTGGCATCATGACGAGAGACGACGGTGACGAGGAAGAAACGCTGATGAGTGTTGACCTGGACGGCATCAAGAGTCAGTGAATATATATATATATATATTATATATAAAATATATATATATATATATTATATATATATATTTACTTTTTATATAAAAGTTGACTTCACATTCTAAACAGCTTCAAGACAAAACTTATAATTATAACATATCACAGTCCCAACATTTCATTCTTCTAATAATGTAATAATAATAATAATAATATAATTATTATATTTATATTATAATATATTAATATATAATTATAATATAATTATATAATTATAATTATTACATTACATTACAGTCATTTAGCAGACACTTTTATCCAAAGCGACTTACAATCAGATTCTATCACATTAACACACCGTAGGCTCAGCTACGGGACCAGTTTTGTGGTTAAGTGTCTTGTTCAAGGACACATCGACATGCGACTAGCGGAGCCGGAGCCGGGGATCGAACCGCCGATCCTCTGATTAAGGACGGCCCTACTCTCCACTTAGCTACAGTCTCCCCTTTATAATTATAATATAATATATAATGTAATTAATATAATAATAATAATAATAATAATAATTATAATGATAATAATAATAAACCAGAGACCTGTAACAACTTCCTGGATCCTCTAGTTTCTTCTGGCCCCACCTTCAGGTCAACGTGTTAATGTGTGTGTTAATGATCAGATTGTTTACTGATAATTAGCTAATGTAAGCATGCTAACGTGCTAAACTAAGATCAGCAGGTTCGCGTCGTCATTGTAAGTACAGTTTGCAGACTCTCTCCCAGCATGCACTGGGGCACTCTGACTTGAAGACACACTGAAGGTTTCCCAACATGAAAGAGCTTTCTGTCACTTCTTGGTCTTTATCATGTGACCTGAACACAACGCGGTCCTCCTACACGCTGAGCCCACGGCCTCTATCTATTGTTTCTGTGTGAGTGTGGTTCTGGTCCTGGTCCTGGTCCTGGTTTAAAGGACTCTGTCGGTCTCTCGGATCAACATGAATCCCGTATTTCTCCTCTCGTGTGTGTTGTGTGACAGAAGGAGGATCTCAGTGAGTACTTTTAACTCTTAAAGTTAAACTTAATAAACACAGAGCTGCTTTTAAACAATAACAAATAGTGAAGAAAAACTTTAGACACAGAAAGTAGAAGACAGGAAGACGTCTTCTAAAAGTTACTACGAGGTTCAACGTAGTCCCAACTCAAAAAAATGAGTTTGTTCAACTAAACCTCAGTAAATGGACTTAAATTCAACCGCTGTGATAAAATAATCTGTTACAAGTAAAAGTCCTGATTCAGAACATATGAAAGAGTGAGACAGGTAGAGGGAGACAGGTAGAGGGAGACATGTAGAGGGAGACAGGTAGAGGGCGCCGGTCAGCTGACTCTCACTGCTGGAATGTGATTCGCCGATTAGTTCCAGGAAAACAAACAAGAAAGTATGTGAAAAAAAGTCGTGTTTGAGAGAAAATCTCATTTTTACAGAAACCTGAAACTCACCTGCAGATTACAGTGAGTGTGTGTGTGTGTGTGTGTGTAGGTGTGTGTATGTGTGTTTTTAGCTTATTGGATAAATCAGAATTCGCGTCTCTTCTTACAGATTCTTCATTGAAGTTCAATCGAGCATGAAACTCTGTTAAACCGCAGAAAGTTCCCATGAGACCACAGCGTGTGTGTGAGGAAATTTTGGAGGGTCTTCACTTCTTCAAAGGCCAGTTTGAGGGTTCAGACTTGGTTTTAAGGTTCAGGGTCAAGTATTTAGTTGTGAAGGTCTACGTTAAGGTAATGGTCCTCACAAAGACAGAAGTACAGGGATGTGTGTATGTGTGTGTCACATTGCGGGGCCTCATCTTCTCTATGGGGACAAAATGTCCCCATAACGTAAATTATCACATCTTAGGGTGAAGACCTGGTTTAAAGTTCGGGGTCAGGGTTATAGTAAGTCTCCAGGAAATGAATGTAAGTCAATGTAATGTCCTCACAAGTCATGTAAACATGTGTGTGTGGGTCAGGATTTAACCTCATGCCCCCGCTGACACTCAGGTCACCGATTGGACGACGTTCCGACAGTGAGGCGTCACCTGGTGAAGCGGAGCTCCAGAGGGCCGATCGTTCACGTCACCAAAGACCCGATCAGAACACAGTCTCACCTCCAACACCTGCTGCCAGACCGAACCCCTCACGAGGTCTCACTCTTTAACTACATTCAAACCAGTCTCACCTCTCAATGTTTGTGTTGAACTGATTCAAGAGTTTTGAGTAAAACTGAAGACGTGATTCTGATGAAAGAAAACTACACAAACTGAAATGAGGCTGACAGGAGACGGGAGGTTAATCCTGGTGGTGAATGGGTGATACACTAGACTCAAGACAGGTAGAGTCAGACAGGTAGAGTCACACAGGTAGAGTCACACAGGTAGAGTGAGGTAAACTCAGAGGTCCGTCTCTCTCTCTCTCAGTCTGTCTCAGGATGGTGGTCTTGGACCTAAAGAGTCGACACAGAAAGGTACCAGCTGGTTTTTCTTTGGTTTAGTCTTAACGAGTGGTTTAGTCTGATTTATTTTGGTTTCTGTTTGAGTTTCCATTGTTCAGTTTAAATCATTATGAGTGGAGTTCTGTCAGGTTTTTGGTTTGAGTGTTTTTATTGTATTTATTGTAAAACACATTCAAAACCTGATTTGACTTTAAGATGATAAACCTGATTTGACTTTAAGATGTGTCTGAATCTGGTTTTTATTTATCTTGTAAACTGGGTCCTGATTTGAATAATTGCATGCTCATTATGAAGTATTTCACTACACAATTGGGAGAAAAAAGTTGTCGCCTTGATTTGGGTGTTTTTTTTGTCTTTATGGAACTAAATGGATTTATGGAAACACGGTGACCTGAAGACATTCTGACAGGAAACATTTAACACACGTCTGATCAGCTGTTTCTGTTGAGGGGCGTCTTTATGGATTTACATTTATATTGTGTTCGTCTCCACACAACTGGTCTCTAAAGGTGTGAGGACTCTGGTCTCTATAGGTTTTGAGGACTCTCTGGTCTCTATAGGTTTAAAGGACTCTCTGGTCTCTATAGGTTTAAAGGACTCTCTGGTCTCTAGGTTTAAAGGACTCTCTGGTCTCTATAGGTTTAAAGGACTCTCTGGTCTCTAGGTTTAAAGGACTCTCTGGTATCTATAGGTTTAGAGAACTCTCTGGTCTCTATAGGTTTAGAGGACTCTCTGGTCTCTAGGTTTAAAGGACTCTCTGGTCTCTATAGGTTTAAAAGGACTCTCTGGTCTCTATAGGTTTAAAGGACTCTCTGGTCTCTAGGTTTAAAGGACTCTCTGGTCTCTATAGGTTTAAAGGACTCTCTGGCCTCTATAGGTTTAGAGGACTCTCTGGCCTCTATAGGTTTAGAGGACTCTCTGGTCTCTATAGGTTTAAAGGACTCTCTGGTCTCTATAGGTTTAAAGGACTCTCTGGTCTCTATAGGTTAAAAGGACTCTCTGGTCTCTATAGGTTTAGAGGACTCTCTGGTCTCTATAGGTTTAGAGGACTCTCTGGTCTCTATAGGTTTAAAGGACTCTCTGGTCTCTATAGGTTTAGAGGTCTGAGGATTTAATGTCCTCCTAAGTGACATAGACAAGTTTTTCCCGTGTGTCCAGGTGTTCGTGGAGCTGAACGAGCTGGTGATCGACAGGAACCAGGAGCTTCAGTGGAGAGAGACGGCTCGATGGATCAAGTTTGAGGAGGAGGTGGAGGAGGAGACGGAGCGCTGGGGGAGACCTCACGTTGCTTCGCTGTCCTTCCGCTCGCTGCTGGAGCTACGAAAAACCATCTCCCACGGTGAGAGGAGGCTCTCTGCTGCCCCCCCGGTGGAGAAAACACAGCACAGCACCACAGTTTAAACGTCCCTTTAAACCACATTGATTCATTTTTATAAATCAGTGTGTAGCCAGAGATGCCCTATTTCTTCCTTTAATTTAAATAATTAAACCCCCGAAAAAAAGACCATAATTTTTCTATTCTGGGTGTAAATTTAGATGTTTAATAGTTATAGGGTGCCAGCTCTAGCAAAAAAAAAAAGGGATAAATTAAGGGAGGGTTGTCATGACTGTTTTTTCCAATATATATTAATCCATTTTTCATCTGACTGGAGGAGATTATGTAATTTAAGGGGATTGATAGAGTCCTGTAGACCCGGTAGGAGCGAAAAAGACTTCAGCACGAGGAGCTCAAGCTTCTTAAATGGAAATAAAGTGAAATAATACCAGTATACTGATGACAGGGTGATGTGATGTTAGTGTGTGATGTCAGTGTGTGATGTCACGGCGTTGTGTTTTCAGGAGCAGTGCTTCTGGATCTGAAACAGAAGACTCTTCCGGGCATCGCTCAGCAAGTGGTGGAGCAGATGGTGATCTCAGATCAGATCAAAGCTGAAGACCGAGCCAACGTCCTCCGAGCTCTGCTGCTCAAACACAGGTTCATGGATGCACTTAATGATTCATCCATCAAATGATTCATCCATCTAATGATTCATCCATCTCATAATTGATCCACCTAATGATTCATCCACCTAATGACTCATTGATCATCTAATGATTCATCCATTCAACCGAATGACTCATCCATCTAATGACTCATCCATCTAATGATTCATCCATCTCATAATTCATCCACCTAATGATTCATCCACCTAATGATTCATCCACCTAATGATTCATCCACCTAATAATTCATCCATCTAATGACTCATTGATCCATCTAATGATTGATCCATCTAATGATTCATTCATCTAATGACTCATTGATCCATCTAATGATTCATCCATCTACCTAATGACTCATCCATATAATGATGCATCTATCTAATGACTCATTGATCTATCTAATGATTCATCCATCTAATGATTCATTCATCTAATGACTCATTGATCCATCTAATGATTCATCCATCGACCTAATGACTCATCCATCTAATGATTCATTCATGTATTGACTCATTGATCCATCTAATGATTCATCCATCGACCTAATGACTCATCCATCTAATGATACATCCATCGAATGACTCATTGATCCATCTAATGATTCATCCATCTAATAATTCATACACCGAATGATTCATCCATCTGATTCATCCACCCAATGACTCATTGATCCATCTAATAATTCATTCATCTAATGACTAATTGATCCATCTAATGATTCATCCACCTAATGATTCATCCATCTAATGATTCATCCATCTAATGATTCATCCACCTAATCACTCATTGATCCACCTAATGATTCATGCATCCACCTAATGATTCATTGATCAGCTAATGATTCATTGATCAGCTAATGATTCATCCATCTAATGATTCATCCATCCACTGACTCATTGATCCACCTGATTCATGCATCCACCTAATGATTCATTGATCCATCTAATGATTCATCATCCACTGACTCATCCATCAACAGGACCATATGTTTCATAAATGTATTTCTCTATTTTTCTTCACCAGTCACCCCAGTGATGAGAAAGATCACAGCTTGTTTAGCAAGTACATCTCTGCAGCCAACATGGCCACATTGACGGACAGACACAACTGCCAATCAGAGCCCTCCATCAATGTAACGAATCACAGAGAGGCTGACAGAGAGAAGTCCAAAGTAAGAAGAGACCGGTTACAGGCTCAAAGTTTGATAATAATGTAAAGCTTCAGTGGAGGTCAAATGAACCAATCAAAGCAGAAGTGATAACAGCTGTTTCCTGTTTTGGGGGTCATGTGACCAAGAGACAGCCTGAATGAAATAGCACTAAGTCCACTGTACACTGTATGTGTGTGAGTGTGGCTGAAGCATTGAGGTGTTACATTTTACTAATTTAGCAGCCAGCTAGTTTGCTAGCTTCCGTGCTACTTCAACCATGCTTTCATGCTAACGTTCCACTGTTTACAGAAAATGAGCCCAACTGCAGGTTGGTGAGTCTACGGTTCCTCTGCCTCAATCCTCACCGCTAAGAGACGCCTTTGCCTGGAGGAGAGCAGGCGGGAGCCCCAAAGTCTAGCTAAATTAGCTAACTAGACAGCTCTAGTGATGGACGAGCTAGCTAGCTAACTAGCCAGCTCTAGCGATGGACAAGCTAGCCAGCTAACTCGACAACTCTAGTGATGGACAAGCTAGCTAGGTAACAAGCCAGATCTAGTGATGGACAAGCTAGCTAGCTAATTAGCCAGCTCTAGTGATGGACAAGCTAGCCAGCTAACTAGACAACTCTAGTGATGGATAAGCTAGCTAGGTAACAAGCCAGATCTAGTGATGGACAAGCTAGCCAGCTAACAAGAAAAAAACAACCCAACAAAACTTGTCAGACAGCATTAACTTACGTGTTCAGAGAATTATTCTGCCTCGATCTAAGCTCTGGCCACAAAAATAGGTCATTGTGTTTACTAACAGAAAATAGGTCTATATATGTATTCTATATATATACAGTATATATATTTATGAGTGTGTATGTGTGTTCAGAAGGAAGCCCTGCCCATCAGCCTCTCCAGATCCAAACATGAAGTGAAGCTGATGGAGAAGATTCCAGAGAGAGCTGAGGCCACCGTTGTCCTCGTGGGTACGCATCACATACGACATCATCACATACGACATTATCACATAAGACATCGTCACCTTCAATCCTGTGTCCTATTCAACCCAGCGAGGCTTTCACATTAACTAGGCTCCTGGACTGTGTCAATGCTATCAGAGACTGGACGGCAGAAAACTACTTCCAACTTAACGACAGTAAGACGGAGGTTCTAGTTATTGCACTGGATGAGTTTGTCCGTATGATCAAGCAGAGTATTGGTCCACTCTCCTCTGCTGCCCATTGCAACCTGCGCAATCTAAGGATTTTCTTTGATCGATCCATGTCGTTTGACCCCCATGTTAAGCAGCTGTCCAGATCCTGTTTCTTCCACCTAAGAAATATCAGTAAACTGAGATCTGTAGTATCAACACCTGAACTAGAGATGATCATACACACATTTATCTCTTCACGCATCGACTACTGTAACACACTTTTCTCATCACTCAGTGTATCTGCTCTTAACCGTTTGCAGGTAATCCAAAACGCTGCCGCCAGATTACTCACCAGGACAAATCGACGGTCTCACATCACCCCCGTACTCAGATCTCTCCACTGGCTCCCTGTAGCATTTAGGATACACTTTAAAATTGTCACTCTCATTTACAGAGCACTACACGGTCAGGCTCCTACTTATGTAGCTGATCTACTTCACCCTTATTCACCCGCCCGCACTCTCAGGTCAAACGCTCTAGGTCTTCTGTCTGTCCCACGCACACGATTTAAGACCCGTGGTGACCGAGCTTTTGAGGCAGTAGCACCAAGGCTGTGGAATGCTTTGCCTGCACCTCTACACTTTGCAGATTCTGTGAATGCATTCAGAAATCAGCTCAAATCTCACCTCTTTAGACTGGCGTTTGGGTAAAACCCATGTCCTAGACCTGCTTTTAAACCATGTTTTAATTTGGTATTTTGTGTGTATGTAAATTGTTGGCCCTATGGTCACATTGTGTTTTTAGGGCCTGAGCAACCGACAACGTCAGGCCGGCGAGGCCCTATTGAAACTGTAGGGGTTATTCTTATGATTTATATTTTTGTGGGGATGGAGCTTGTAGGGGTACTTGCCATGCATGAAAACGCACCAATTTTGGACACCTGTCAGGTCTGGTGTAGAAACTCTGCTGCCAAAATTTGCATATTTGTGTGTAAAAAAATGGCTCTCTAGTGCCCCCTACAAATTGGACTGGCGACGCCTCGGCCAGTATGTCCTATTTACTTGAAATTCGACACGCATGTCCGAATCCGCTAGATCTACAAAAAAGCCAATCAGACCCCTAAGCTCCGCCTACTTAGATTTTCCGCCATATTGAATTAAGTGTAAAACACATTTTTGCATACTCCTCCTACATGCTTCGTCCGATTACTACCAAATTTGCTGTGGATCATTACTGGATCTACGTTATCAAAATGTATTAAAAGCTTTTTGATATCTATTTTCGTTTACAAGATATGGATCAATAAACGTCTTAGGGGCGTGGCTTAATATAATTACACATAACTTCTCAATCGTTTGTCCTAAAATTACCAAAGTTTCAGCATATGTGCACATTGCATCCTGTAACATACCCTGAGATTTGTTTTGCATTCAACCACTAGGGGGCGCTACAGTAAACCCGCGAAGTTGTGCTTTTTGTCACTTTTTGCAGATTTCAGCCTTCCTACTTTAACAAACTCCTCCTACAGATTTTAAGCAATCAACTTCTTCTTTGGTCAGGATGCTCTTAAGATCTTTGTGATTAAAAGTTATCAAAATCGAGAGTTTTCATTGAAGAACCTTGACGTGGCATGGCGGCCATTTTGCCTCATTGTTTATGAAAAAATAAGTTGTTATAAGTTGTTATAACTCCAAGGTACATTATCCAATCCGCACAAAACGTCTTATGCATGATGCTACTTCAAACCTAAACATACTTCAATTGAAAAAAATTCAATAACTCATAGCGCCACCTACTGGCTAAAGGAAATGTCATATTTTATACTTTTATTTGTACCTCCTAGCCAGGTGACTTGATGAGTCTCAAATTTGGTAAGGATAGCCTTAAGACATTGATGATGCATCATCATGAATATTGTGAGTTTTCGTTGAATGCTGTTGCTGTGGCGACGCATCGTTCACCTTGAAAAAGGAAGCTGATGGTTTAGTGGGTTGTGATGCTCAAAAACTCATGGAACTTTGTACATGTGTCATATGTCATAGGAAGACATAGTGTATATGGGTTTTTGGCTTGGCCGTTCTAAATTGCCTCTATAGCACCCCCTACAATATTTCAAAAGAGCAGCCCCAGTGCTACGTTTAAGCTACATGTATGAAACTTGGAAGGTACATGTATCCTATGGAGACTTAAAAATAAGTCTCTTGGGACCATGCTCTAAACGCTACCAGAAGTCGGCAAATTTCATTTTTGTGTAATTTTTCCATAGAATTTGGCCTATTTCTAGTCGCTATACTTTAACGAACTCCTCCTAGGGACTTTGTCTGATCCTCTTCAAGTTTGGTCAGTACAATCTCAAGACCATTGTGATTAAAAGTTATCAAAAGCTTTACCTTTGACGTAATGGCTTAGCCATAGCGGGTGGCTAATTTACGTGATTCCCCATGAAAAAAGCTGATGTAACTCAGCTGGACTTGTTCCAAACGGTCCCAAACTTCTCATGCTTGATAAAACTCATGGCCTGAGGATGTCTACAAGCTAATTTCCCCTAATACTCACAGCGCCACCTGCTGGCGAAAGGAAATCTGGATTTTGTGATAAACACTTCCGATTTACATGACTTTTACACCATGTGGTTTACATTTGACACAGAGCTACATGATGCATGTTTGCACGTGTTCTGTAGCGCCAGGCAGCGGATACAGGAAGCATCGGACTATTTGCAAAGCATCATTTCCAGCATCAGGCGGTTCACGCCGGATTAAAAACGTCTCGCTCGCGGACGCGCCGTCCGACGGTTGTGGACGTTCTCGGCCGCGCAGGCCAGAGTCCCGCCGGCACGCCCGACACGCTGGAGGATGCGAGGGCCCGTTCATCGCTGCTCGCAGCTTTAATTTATGTTTGTAATTCTGCCCTGTTAAGCACTTTGTGACTTATGTCTGTAAAAAGCGCTTTATAAATCAATTTTACTTACTTACTTACTTACTATCTGTAGAGCGTGAGAGTCAGTGAGTTTATTGCGTCCCTCTGATGTGTCTGCAGGCAGCGTGGGCTTCCTGGAGCAGCCGTCCATGGCGTTCGTACGGCTGCAGGAGGCGGTCCTGCTGGAGTCCGTCCTGGAGGTCCCTGTTCCTGTGAGGTTCCTCTTCCTCCTGCTGGGCCCGCCTACCGCCAACATTGACTACCACCAGATTGGACGCTCCATATCCACGCTCATGTCAGACAAGGTGCGTCCCACCAGATGGTGCCATGTCGTGTCTACTGTCTTGAACTAATGAGGTCAAATTAATTCTGCTACTCTGTCCGCTTCCCTTTAGCTCTTCCACGAGGCGGCGTACCAGGCCGACGACCGCCAAGACCTGCTGACGGCCATCAACCGGTTCTTGGACTGCAGCGTCGTCCTCCCTCCCTCTGACGTCGGTGACGATGAGCTGCTCCGCTCAGTCGCCCGATTCCAACGAGAAATGCTCCGAAAGAGGGAGGAGCAGAGCAGCAAACTGCAGGAGAAACAGACCGTCGATCAGCCGGACGAAGGTCGGTTATCTCTTCTGTTAATGTTGTTATTAAGTGTGTTTGGGGTATTTTAGCCTTTATTAGATAAGAGATGAGAGGAGAGAGTCAGGAGATGACTTATGGCGAAAGTACCAAATCATGATTACATGAACAGCATCTTCTGGCCACCAGGATACGCCACCAAAAAGAAAATGTGGGCATTTCAACATCTTAAATTTGTCCCAAAATGATTGTTTGCATCTTGACAAGTTGGAAGTTTAACATTAAGTTGTTTCAAATGTTGGTTTCTCTGAGTCTCTCCAAGTTGCCTAATCAGCCTTAATAACTGAATTTCAACTTCTTCTGGCAGAAGCTTAAGTCTTACAACTTTAGTCAGTTTTTTCACAAGCAGGTTTGAGCCTTGATGCTAGGGCTGGGCGGTATGACCAAAAATGCATATCACGGTATTTTGTAAGATTCTGGTGGTTTCACGTTATATCACAGTATTTTTTTTTTCACGTTAAAGCATTAATTAATTAACGCTGAAAAGAAACGGCCGGCCAGCGAGTGGTGAACAGCTGTTTGTGTGGCGTGTCTTCCATTCCGTCACTTCCTGTTTCCTTCACCTACATTCCCCTGGGTCCTAAGTCCCTGCATGTACAGCTTCTTATCACCCTCCATGTACCAACGTACATTTATAACAAATACCACACATATTATGGTAATCAGCGTTGCAATGTGTCTGACCTAAATACCTTTTGTTGTTCAGTCTGTGTTCATCCTGCATCGCTCTTTTCTGTTCTTTAATGTAACATTACTGGAGCGACAGAGCCTCTCCCAGCTGTAAGCAGACTGTTGTTAGCGAGCTTTACCCAGCATGCAGTTTCGACGGGGCAATTTTATAAATGTACAATTATTAGTGTTACAAATTGTTTATGTGTCACAAACTGTTGTGTCGTGGTGTTTTGCTCTGTTAAAGAGCATTAGTTGTGGGTTGTTAATTGTTGTTATAAAGTTATGACCATGACTAGGGTTCCCTCTCAATACAGGTAAGAGAACTAGCTCTGACCGTAACACTACCAGCGGCGAACAATATATTTTGCTGCCTGTTGAAGAGCGACAGAAGTTGTTACGGCTGTGCACCAGTATGATGGTATATGAAAAATTCATATCGTATGGGAAATTAAAATCGGTATACCGCCCAGCCCTACTTGATGCCATTCTCTAAAGAATATCTAATAGACTTCAGATCAAAAATACTGAGTGCTGAGTGATTCAAGATAAAAGTAGATTAAGGGCTCAAACAGTTTGAAGTAGTAATCTTGCTGAATCTCGGTGGAAGTCCGAGATGTTTGCAAGGTTAATCAGCGTGTCATCAGCAGAGCAGTGAATGTTTCTCTCATATTTTAAACCTCCGCCAAGGAGGTTGTGTTTCCGGTTTGGTTTGTTTGCCAGCAGGATTACTGAAAAATTACTGGCCAGTTTTTCACGAAACTTGGTGGATGGATGTAGCATGGGCCTGGGAAGAACTATGGAGACGGCCTTGGCGGAGGTCTGCACTTTGAGAGAGCCTTTCCAGTTTGAGATGAAGTCTAGAGATATCATGAACAATCCTTATGTCATTTTGTGATGTAGCAGCTCAATGACCAGACAGTTATAGAGTCTCACTTCTTTTCTACCAGACTCTCTTGTTCCCTTAAAACCCGGCGACGAGCCCTTGAGGAGATCAGGCCGTCTTTTCGGTGGCCTGATCAAAGATGTGACTCGGCGCTACCCTCAGTACCTCAGCGACATCCGAGATGCCCTGAACCCTCAGTGCATGGCAGCCGTCATCTTCATCTACTTTGCCGCATTGGCGCCCGCCATCACCTTCGGAGGACTTCTGGGTGAGTCTGGACTTCAAGAAACACTGACGGATACCAAACTTCTTGTTGAGATTTGGTTCTCAAATCTCTGCAGGTTGATTGGTGCAAATGGTGCCTCTCAAAGACCCTTGAAGGTTTTTAGAGCTTTGTTCTCTTTTCTTGTGCCTCAGGGGAGAAAACAGAGGGTCTGATTGGTGTGTCGGAGCTGATCGTTGCCACGGCTATGCATGGCATCGTGTTCAGTGTGCTGGGCGCTCAGCCTCTGCTGGTGATCGGCTTCTCCGGACCGCTGCTGGTGTTTGAAGAGGCCTTCTACACGGTAAGCTCACCTGACAGAAACCCACCTGTAACAAAATATTACCTGTTGACAAACGTAACAGCAATGTGTATCTCTAGAAACAGAGTTCTTGCGTCTCTGGGGTCATCTATCCTGAGTGACGAATGTCAAAGAAGGCTTCTAAAAACCCTTTCAGTGGGAGATTGGCTATTAGAGAACCACATTCTGTGTTCCCTGCTGTCATTTCATTTAACTCATTTATCTCCATAACTATGGTAACTCTACCACCTCATCTGAAACTCCTGTGAAACACCTTGTGGTATGCACCAGGGTTCTGTCCTGGGTCCTCTTTTGTTTGCCTTGCATATACTTGGCCTTAAACAGATAATACATATTTAGATTATTTAGAATATAAGTATTTGATTAGGTTCACCCTTCACCTTGGAAATAGCATCTTGATGTAAAAATACTAGGTTTTCAACCACATCTTCTGGCCTTCCTTGATATCAGGTGACCTAAGAATGCACCTTTGGTTGAATGGTGAAGTAGAGATGATGGCTGTCTCTGTTGAAAGATGGACTCTGGTGTTAGATGGGAATGTCCACCCTAAATGACACAGTCAGACCTAAAGTATGTCAGACTCAGGTTATAGAGCCATGTTACCTAGTTAGCAGTGAGATTCACAAAGATATTCAGTTTGGGAAAAAGACAAACCCTCATATCAAATTGGTTCCCTGATTTGGGGTATCAGAATTGGTCCGTAAAAAGCTAAATGTTTGATCACTATATCCCTTGTTTTGAGAATTAGTTTTTGTCTTGTAGTAGTTTGAAGTAGTTTTAAAGGTGTCTCCCAACAAAAATATCTGCTTCAACTACCAAAAGAGGGGTTGTAGCTTTCTGATGAAAGTAGATGTCCCTATCGAAAGGCACTGACTCTTGAGCAGCATATTAAGGGTTCCCTCTTCACCCTGGATCACCCACAAAATGGTCCAGAATGCTGCCTGGAGCAACATATCTTGTTAGCTCACCTGTTCTGCTCCTTGAAACCTACCTGGTGTGTGCACGTGTAGTTTTGTAAAGACAATGGGATCGAGTATCTGCCGGGTCGGGTCTGGATCGGTTTCTGGCTGGTGCTCATCGTCCTCCTCACCGTGGCCTTTGAGGGAAGCATCCTGGTTCGCTTCGTCTCCCGGTTCACTCAAGAGATCTTCTCCTTCCTCATCTCCCTCATCTTCATCTACGAGACCTTCACCAAACTGGTCAAGGTGAGGTCAGAGGTCCCACAGGTCCACAACCAGCCTGATGAAATAGTTGTAAGATCATTTAGATAATTTGCAGATGCGACATTGAGGTTTTTCTCCTTTGTTTTTGTCTTTTCTAGATATTTCAGGAGCATCCTCTCCAAAATTGTTTCCATGGAAACAACACAGTATCTCCGTCTCTGTGCAACTACACTGCCGCTGCCGGGAATTCTGAGAAGGTTGTTGGAGAACCCAACACAGCTCTGCTGTCATTTGTTCTCATGGTGGGAACGTATTTTATCGCCTTCTACCTGCGCAAGTTCAAGAACAGCTCCTTCTTCCCCGGCAGGGTCAGTAAATACAAGTACAGGTACAGATATGAGTACACAACCTAGATAAAGGTACAGGTACATACGTATACAGGTACACAGGTATGTACAGATAAAGGTACAGGTGCATATG
>NW_022280194.1:271001-281861 GCF_004355925.1 Anarrhichthys ocellatus
TACGTATACAGGTACACAGGTATGTACAGATAAAGGTACAGGTACATTTACCACACAAGAGCACACAACAGAATCTTAGATCCGGGGGCTCTGGATCACTGGGTCCTAGTTTTCAATGGACCTGGAGTAGACATGTTGTTTCTTACCTTTGGAGGTGTTTTCCTCACTGAAGTCTTCAGTTTCCAATCACACCACTGATCAATAATCTGGTGTTCTGTGTGTTTCAGCTCCGTCGGATCATTGGAGACTTTGGTGTCCCCATTGCTATCCTCATCATGGTGCTGGTGGACTACAGCGTGGAGGACACCTACACCCAGGTGAGACCCGATCAAGTGAGTCCTGTGTGGACACACAACCCACTTGGGACGGACATTTAAACTCCTGCCCTCTCTTCATATTGGCTGACAGAAACTGAACGTGCCCAGTGGATTCTCAGTGTCCAGTCCGGAGAAGCGCGGTTGGTTGATCTCTCCTCTGGGGTCGGACGGGCAGTTTCCTGTTTGGATGATGGCTGCCAGCATCCTGCCGGCCATCCTGGTCTTCATCCTCATCTTCATGGAGTCCCAGATCACAGCGTACAACCTTTTCTTCTTGCCTTTTGTGTTTACTTTTTTATATTTAACTAAACATCGAACAAAAAGTTCGGAAATTAAAGTTTGGTAGATTATTTCTCTGTTGTAACAATGCTTCTTGGCAATACATTTTATACTGTTGGAAAGCCTGTTTATTTACCTTTCAAATGGTGCCCCATTTATAAGGAACATGCATTTCTGGGATGAGCAGCACAGCTGAGTATGTGGGTTGCGCCCATGAAAAATTTGCCAAATCTTCTCTGCCAATGCCAAACAGCTTATTCTGCTGTTGCTATTGACCATCAGGCCCGTTTGCGATGGTGTCGGCAACACCTGCACTGGAACCTGAACATGTGGAGGAACGTTATGTTCAGCGATGAGTCCAGATTCTGTCTAAGGAAGTTGGATCGTAGGGTCAAAGTGTGGAGAAGACGGGGAGAACGCTATGCTGATTGCTGCACCGATAGAGGAACACCTTTTGGTGGAGGCAGTGTGATGGTGTGGGGCGGCATCTCCATCACAGGAAAAACGAGTCTTGTCTTCATTGGAGGCAATCTCAATGCAGAGAGATATCAAGATGAGATTCTGCAACCAGTGGCAATCCCAAATCTCCACAGTCTGGAACCAAACTCCATCCTCCAAGATGACAATGCTCGCCCCCACAGAACGGTTTATCAGAGACTACCTCCAGAATTTGGGAGTAGAGAGGATGGAATGGCCTGCCAGCAGTCCTGACCTCAACCCAAGTGAACACTTGTGGGATCAACTTGGGCGTGCTGTTCGTGCTAGAGTGACCAACACAACCACGTTGGCTGACTTGCGACAAATCCTGCTTGAGGAGTGGAATGCCATCCCACAGCAGTGTGTAAGCAGGCTGGTGACCAGCATGAGGAGGAGGAGCCAGGCTGGTGACCAGCATGAGGAGGAGGAGCCAGGCTGTTGTGGCTGTGTATGGTTCTTCCACACGCTACTGAGGCTCCTGTTTGTTAAATGAATAAATTGTAAAATTGCCAATATGTCTTGTTTCTTCCTTGTTACTGATAGACTTCAATCATCCAATCCACCAAACAACACCAAACAAGAGTCGATGGCAAATAAGCTGTTTGGCATTGGCAGAGAAGATTTGGCAAATTTTTTATGGGCGCAACCCACATACTCAGCTGTGCTGCTCATCCCACAAATGCATGTTCCTGACAAATGTGACACCGTTTGAAAGGTAAATAAACAGGCTTTCCAACGGTATAACATTTATTGCCAAGAAGCATTGTTACAACAGAGAAATAATCTACCAAACACGAATTTCCGAACTTTTTGTTTATTAAAAACATTTCTCCTATGTCCCATCCATCAAGGCTGATTGTGAGTAAGAAGGAGCGGATGCTGGTGAAGGGAACTGGTTTCCACCTGGATCTCCTCATCATCGTGGCGGTGGGCGGAGTCTCTGCGCTCTTCGGCTTGCCGTGGTTATCGGCGGCCACGGTGCGCTCCGTCACCCACACCAACGCCCTAACCGTCATGAGCAAAGCCGTCGCCCCCGGAGACAAGCCCCGAATCCAGGAGGTCAAGGAGCAGCGGGTGACGGGCTTCCTGGTGGCTGTTTTAGTGGGTAAGAAGTGTACTTCTACTACCGCAACTGCTACTTTCACTACCTTTACTATTTCTTCTGATCTGGATTCCGCCCCCTTCCTCAGGTCTGTCCATCGTGATCGGGGAGGTTCTGCGTCAGATCCCTCTGGCGGTTCTGTTTGGGATCTTCCTCTACATGGGTGTGATGTCGCTGAATGGGATCCAGCTCACCGAGCGACTCATCCTGCTGCTGATGCCCTCAAAGTACCACCCCGACCACAACTACGTCCGCAAGGTTAGCCCCGCCCCCCTGACTGAGGACGGAGGTTCTGCACCAAAGTCAGACTTGAGTCACAGGGACAGGAGTGTTTGGCAATGCAGACCAGCAGGCAGACAATTAACGACTTGTTTACCATTTGATTGGTTGGCTTTGACTTAAACTTGTTTTGGGACTTGTTGCTTTTGGTCTCAACCCTGGGACTTACCTTGACATGAAACTTGAACCTGGACTTACCTCTCTTGACTGGGACATGTTGGACTCAAACTTCACTTTATGTGTTGGTCTTGACTTTGAACTTGACTTTGGACTTGTTTGTATTGACTGACTTGGACTTAACTTGCTTGTCTTAATTTTGGACTTGTTGGTCTTGACGTAGACTTGAGACTTGGCTTGAGACTTAGTCTTGACTTGGACCTGACTTGGGACTTGTTGGTCTTGACGTAGACTTGTTGCTCTTGATGTAGACTTGAGACTTGGCTTGAGACTTAGTCTTGACTTGGACCTGACTTGGGACTTGTTGGTCTTGACGTAGACTTGTTGGTCTTGACTTGGACTTGACTTGAGACTTGACTTGGAACTTGTTGGACTTGACTTGGAACTTGTTGGTCTTGACTTGGACTTGTTGGTCTTAACGTAGACTTGACTTGAGACTTGACTTGGATCTTGTTGGTCCTGACGTAGACTTGACTTGGAACTTGTTGGACTTGACTTGGACTTGACTTGGACATGAGACTTGACTTGGACTTGGCTTGAGACTTAACTTGGGACTTGTTGGTCTTGACGGGAACATCAAGTCCAAGTCAGTTGTGCAAACAAGTTTCTATAAAAAGGCACATCACATGTAAATACACGGATTGACCGTCGGCTGTCTCTCTGCTCTCTCACAGGTGCGGACGTTGAGGATGCACCTGTTCACTGTCGTCGAGCTGACCTGTCTCTCTCTCCTGTGGGTCGTCATGGCGACGGCGGCGGCACTGGCGTTCCCCTTCATGCTGCTGCTGACCATCCCGGTGAGGATGCTGCTGCTGCCCCGCCTCTTCACCCGCAGAGAGCTGCAGAGTGTGAGTCACACCTGGTCATTAGCACTGCTAACACGGCTCAATGCTAACACTGCTCAATGCTAACAAGGTTCAATGCTAACACGGATCAATGCTAACACGGGTCAATGCTAACACGGCTCAATGCTAACAGGGGTCACTGCTAACACGGATCAATGCTAATAGGGCACAATGCTAATAGGGCACAATGCTAACAGGGCTCAATGCTAACAGGGCACAATGCTAACACGGCTCAATGCTAACATGGGTCAATGAAAACACGGGTCCATGCTAACACGAGTCACTGCTGACACAGCTCAATGCTAACACGAATTTGGTCTTGCAGCTGGACGCTGATGATGCAGAGCCTCATCTGGAGGAGAAGGAGGGGCAGGACGAGTACTCACAGTTGCAGATGCCTGTGTGACCCGGTCAGCAGCCTCCTGATTGGTCGATCCGCCTCCCTCATTAGCATATGTGACCTGTATCCTGTAGCATGCTTCTGAACCCTTTGTATTGTCTCTGGTGGTGGTGGTGGTGGTGGTGGTGGTGTTGGGGGGGTGGGGGGGGTTGTGTTCTGGTGACTCTCTTTATGTTTTACAGATCTAACTAAAGGTGTCTCTTCTGTGTTGGTTCTTTGGGTTCCTGATGTTTCTCTGTTTATCATTAAATGAACATTTTATCCTCACGACTGCCATGTTTTCATATTTATTTTGTGTCCGTTTTTCATGGTGTGGTCATTCAGCTCCTCCCGTCATGCACTGCAACATCCTCAGGTTGACTTTTGAATTGTCCGTCTCTGTCTTTCTGTCTCTCTGTTTCTGTTACTTTGTTTGCTGAAGTATAACTCTGCTGCTGTAACATACAAATTTCCCCCTGGAATAAATAAAGTATCTATCTATCTATCTATCTCTCTGTCTGTCTGTCTGTCTGTCTGTCTGTCTGTCTGTCTGTCTGTCTGTCTGTCTGTCTGTCTCTCTCTGTCTCTATCTGTCTGTCTCTCTGTCTGTCTGTCTCTCATTCTGACTCTCTGTCTCTCTGTCTCTCCGTCTCTGATTTTGTCTGTCTGTCTCTGTCTGTTGGTGGAAGTGAGTTTGGTTGGATGTCACAGCGTGTCACATATCTTATGACCACTAGGTGGCGCAGGAAGTTAAATCGACCGACCTGATATATTGATATCTAATAACATTCGGCTTCCACATCCAGCAGTCACAGAGCAACATCATCATCCTGTTCATGATCAGTGCCAATAATCACTGACGGGGTTCCTCAGGGTTCTATTGTTGGTCCTCTACATTTAATATAATCACTGACGGGGTTCCTCGGGGTTCTATTGTTGGTCCTCTACATTTATAATAATGACTGACGAGGTTCCTCAGGGTTCTATTGTTGGTCCTCTACATTTACAATAATCACTGACGGGGTTCCTCAGGGTTCTATTGTTGGTCCTCTACATTTATAATCTGGTCAAAGCTGCATTATTCGTTTATTGACTTGAACAAGAAGCTTTAAACAAAACATATGACATGTCAGCTAATAAAATAGCTGATGCTAACATTTTAGCAAACAGTGTCTTCTTTCTCCATCAGTTAAATATCAACATGAGGACGTTTGTGTTTGGTCTCCACCACCTCGTTTAGCTGCTGAATAAACAACATTTATCTGATTTACTTCTTTATTGATCAACAATTTACTCCCATAAATATTAATTAATATTATTTAATATATAGTTATTACTATAACAACAGGGTTAACTGTAGTATGAATATAATTACTACTAATACTGCTGATACTGTTCTTCGTACTAATGACAGTACAGTATCTGCCTGTCTACCTGTCTGACTCACCTGGTTGTCATGGAGAACTCCCCTCCCTGTCACAATGCGTCCGTCGGAGCGTCTCGGTGAAACATGAGCAGGCGTGGTGGCTCCTGGTCACCTGAGCTGGGCGGCTGCTGAATGTTTGATGGAGGCCATCAGACGTCCTCTACGGTCCACAGTCGGACTGCAGACACCTGAACAGGTAGACGACAGGTAGGCTTCAGGTAGAGGCTTCGTCAGGACGCTCCAACAGGCTCCAACAGGCAGGTACCAACTTCAACTCTGTAACTGTGTTTCCTTCACAGGTGAGAAGAATATGTTTCCCACCTGTGTGACATCATCAGGTGTATCATGTGTCTCACCTGAGCTCATTGAAATCTTACTGTTACTGTGAATTCTTTAACCTTTGAGAACGTTGATCCATCAGATGGAAATATTCTTCATGTTGGTTTGAAAAGATCGAGGACCTGAGTTTGACAAACTGTGTTCAGATCAGCTTCTGGTGTGTATATACGTATATACATATATATATATACATATATACAGTATATACGTATATATATACGTATATATATATACGTATATATATATACGTATATATATGTATATATATATACATATATATACATATATATGTATATACACATATATATATACATATATATACATATATATGTATATACACATATATATATACTAGTGCTGGGCAACGATTAACATTTTTAATCGCGATTAATCTCATTGTTATGCGCAAAGTTCAATAATAACATTTGGTTTAAACACTTTAAACACATCAGGTTCTTGTTAGCAGCAGTGTTCCCTTTACACAGCAGCAGTTATAACACAGTTATAATGATTCTGAGCATAGATATTCAGCCAGTGTTCATAACGTTATCTTCATGTGTGTAAGATATGATATTTAAATATACACCTTGAAAACTGCAAACCTATCTACGTCATGTTTTTATGTTTGTTAAATTCTCAGTAGTGATACTAAATGATGCTTATTATACATATTACAAACAAAACACTTTAAAAACTCTAAAAAAATAATTTAAATTAATCATTTATTTTTTTCTTTCTTTGGTATTTAGGTCAGACACATAATAACGCTGATTACCGTGTAATATGTGTGGTATTTGTTATAAATGTACGTTGGTACATGGAGGGTGATAAGAAGCTGTACATGGAGGGACTTAGGACCCAGGGGAATGTAGGTGAAGCATGGAACCTGTAGTCTGTACCGTGGCAGTAACCTGCATGAGGAAGTTATGCTAATACAGAGTTGAGTTAAGAGCAGTTTGTTCTCACGTGCTTATATGTTCATTTAAAAACACCACAATATGTATTTTAATATTGTCACGATTGCTCCTGTAACGAGACGTGTGTGTGTGTGTGTGAGACAGGAGGGACCAACGGTTCCGGATCTGGCATGTCACCCGGTGGGGGGGGGGGGGGGAGAGCAGCAGGAAGTGACACCACACAAACAGCTGTTCACCGCTCGCTGCTCGGTTCTTGTGTTAAAAATGTCGCTTAATAATAAAAAATAAAATGCGTTAACGCGCGATAAAATAATTGTTGGCGTTAATTAATGAATGCGTTAACACGATAATAACGCATTAAGTTGCCCAACACTAATATATACATATATTTAGTGACATGATAATGATTTATTTAGTTATAGAGTTTTGCTCCTGATTGAATAAAAAGTAGCGTCATGATGAATTCATACTTCTACAGTCATTCTAATAATAAACTGTGTTCATGTTCCATGAGATGGAAAGATTCTCATCGATCGATGAGCTTCTGTATGTTGGTTGTGTCCTGACTGACGTCCGTCCACCTGTTACATGTGATGCTCTCAGGATGTCTGACGGGAGGCAGAGAACCTTGTCCACCTCTGGAGAGTCTTTGTATCAGGTCCTGAGTCTGGAGAAAGGCTGCAGCCATGACGACATCAGGAAGTCCTACAGGTCAGCCTCAGGTGATCAGTCAGCTAAACCCTCATTGATCACAAGTGTGTGTGTGTTAACGTGAGGGCGTGTGTGTGTGTGTGGTGGCAGGAAGCTGGCGTTGCGGTTCCACCCCGACAAGAACCCAGAGAACCCGGAGGCGGCGGAGAAGTTCAAGGAGCTGAACAGCGCCCACGCCGTCCTGTCCGACCTCACCAAGAGGAACATCTATGACTCCTACGGGTCTCTGGGGCTCTACGTGGCCCAGCAGTTCGGAGAGGACAACGTCAACACCTACTTCATGCTGTCCACCTGGTGGGCCAAGGTGAGGGTCTGGTCCTGGTCTCAGGTGATGTAGTGGATCCTGACATGTCCTGTTGTCCTGGTCCTGATCGCAGGTGGTGTAGTGGATCCTGATGTGTCCTGTTGTCCTGGTCCTGATCGCAGGTGGTGTAGTGGATCCTGATGTGTCCTGTTGTCCTCTCAGGGTCTGTTCCTGGTCTTGTAGTGGATTCTGATGTGTCCTGTTGTCCTCTCAGGGTCTGTTCCTGGTCTTGTAGTGGATTCTGATGTGTCCTGTTGTCCACTCAGGGTCTGTTCCTGGTCTTGTAGTGGATTCTGATGTGTCCTGTTGTCCTCTCAGGGTATGTTCCTAGTCTTGTAGTGGATACTGATGTGTCCTGTTGTCCTCTCAGGGTCTGTTCCTGGTATTGTAATGGATCCTGATGAGTCCTGTTGTCCTCTCACGGTATGTTCCTGGTCTTGTAGTGGATCCTGACGTGTCCCCTTGTCCCCTCAGGGTACTGGTCTCAGGTCTTGTAGTGGATCCTGATGTGTCCCCTTGTCCCCTCAGGACCTGTTCCTGGTCCTGGTTTTGTAGTGGATCCTGACGTGTCCTCTTGTCCTCTCAGGGTCCTGGTCTTGTAGTGGATCCTGATGAGTCCTGTTGTCCTCTCAGGGTCCTGGTCTTGTAGTGGATCCTGATGTGTCCCCTTGTCCCTTCAGGGTCCTGGTCTCAGGTCTTGTAGTGGATCCTAACGTGTCCCCTTGTCTACTCAGGACCTGTTCCTGGTCTTGTAGTGGATCCTGACATGTCCCCTTGTCCCCTCAATGTCCTGGTCTCAGGTCTTGTAGTGGACCCTGATGTGTCCCCTTGTCCCCTCAGGGTCTGGTCCTGGTCTTGTAGTGGATCCTAACGTGTTCCCTTGTCCCCTCAGGACCTGTTCCTGGTCCTGGTCTTGTAGTGGATCCTAACGTGTTCCCTTGTCCCCTCAGGGGCTGTTCCTGGTCTGTGGGGTCCTGACCGGGTTTTACTGCTGCTGCTGTCTCTGCTGCTGCTGTAACTGTTGCTGTGGGAAACTGAAGCCGACGCCCACAAGTGAGGGGGCGGGGCCTGACTACGTCCCACCTGACAACCTGGAGGAGGAGCTACGCAACAATCCTGACTATGGTGAGACAGGAAGTTCTGAGCTTTTATTTTGAAGGTCATACAGATTGTGTTCTTCTCTCTTTATGCTGAGCTTCATGAATCAGATGATCCGTTATCGGACAATTATTGATTAAATGTCCCTTTCATGACTCAATGACATCATTATCAATATCATGTATATATATATATGTATTCATATATGTATATATGAACATACAGTGGTGTATAAAGTACCCAAAAGCCATACTTGAGTAAAAGTAAAGAAACCTTACTTGAAAATGACTCCAGTAAAAGTGAAAGTCACCTATTAGAATACTACTTGAGTAAAAGTCTTAAAGTATCTGATATTTATTGTACTTAAGTATCAAAAGTAATTTTCTGATATTAAATGTACTTAAGTATTGAAAGTAAAAGTAAAAGTAAATGCTGTTAATAAAAAAGCAAAGGGTCAGAATTTTGAGAATTATGAAGTTTATTCTTTTAAGTGCTGTGGCACCATGACCAAGGACATGGAGCTGTGTTGAACATAATTGGGTTGGCTGTGATCCATCCAGGAGCAACAATGTTCAACATAATATATTGTACATAAGTATACTTTTGCATCTACTATGAACTTATCATCATAATTCTCCGAAAAGCAATATGACACTATGAAGGAGTTGTAACAGTGCGTTTATAAGTATGCTCATTCCAACTAGAGGATGTAGAGGGCAAAGGCATCATATTGTGTTCAGCAACAAATATCCACTTGATGCATCAGGTCAGTGTTGTGAGAAAGGACACCTGCCTTGTAAACTCCTATGGGCCTGATATGAACACAACAGGCAAAGGTTTTGCTCAAGCTGAATCTGCAATTGGGCGACTGCTACCATCATAACTCCATCTGATCATCCACAAAATGACTCAAATATCAAAACATGATCAATACTGAAGTAACAACCCAGTCATTACTTGAAACTGAAAAACGTCCTGTTCATCTTCAAAAGAAGTTGGTTTTCAAAATTGCGAGAATTCAGTCTCGCTCTTCTTGGGCTGAAGACTAGTCCTGATGCTAAATAGCCTTTCACAGGCTGCTGAGGCAGGTAGAGGTGTGTTCAGCTTCACATTAAGTTAGCTAACGTTAGCTAACTAGTGCTGCAATGATTATAGCTAAGATGACTCAAATCAACAAAATCTCACAACTGTCAACACTTCCTCAGCTCACTAACTCGCTAGCGATCCACGGGTGTTGGTCTTCGTCACCGCCGTAGTTTGTTGCGGGAGTAGCAGGTGCTTCCATTTCTGCTTCCGTCATGAAATCAGTCATCGTAGAGTGGAAGGTAGTCGCTCGCTAGCTATAGCATATAGCATCCTGGGCATCACTGGGAATCAAAACACCGCGGCTTTGAGAGCACTTGTTTGCAATTGCGCATTAACGTGATTAACCAATGATTTAACTTGCAATCTAGGACCACTGATTCACCAAACCTGCTTGTTGCAGTCTCTGTTCCACCACAGTCCCCGACGCTGGTCTCATGATTCATGTTGTTTCTAAAGATAGATTTGATTTTGTAGCGAGTAACGAAGGTTTCAGGGGAAATGTATTAGAGTAAAAGTATCAGTTTTCTTTGCAAAATGTAGTGAAGTAAAAGTTAAAGTCAACAGAAATATAAGTAGTAAAGTAAAGTACAGATATCCAAAAAAATGACTGAAGTACAGTAACGAAGTATTTCTACTTCGTTACTATACACCACTGTGAACATATATACATATATATTGTAAACGTTCTATCTCTTTACTGCCTTTATGTACAGACAGTCATACAGAATAGAAATCATCACTGGACCAATGATGTCATCACTGTATTGTGGATGCTGATTGGTCCGACCTCCTTTCCAGTGTTTCCAATCACAGATTAGCATGAAAGCGATCAGTTTATATTGAACACCTTTCCTCCTACAGGTGTCGCTATTCAGGCTTTTTAATCACAATTTAAACAATGCATTTGCTTTTATAAATGATCTTTTTGTATTTTATTCATGTTTATATTTTAGTTTGTTTGTCTGCAGACGTTGAAGCTCCGATCGTTCAGCAGCCGACGAACGCCGGAGAGAAAACTCAGTTGATCACTGACGGACATCGAAGATATGGAGACACCTACACATGAGACAGGAAACACATCATCATGGGGGGGACAGTAGATATGAGACACCTACATATGAGAC
>NW_022280194.1:281871-283559 GCF_004355925.1 Anarrhichthys ocellatus
GTAGATATGAGACACCTACATATGAGACAGGAAATGCATCATCATGGTGGGGGGCTTCTGACATCATACGTTGATCCTTTTTTTATCTGTTTTGTTACGTCTCTTTAAATCTGAGTTGCAGTACATTAACTAAACTCAGGCTGTGATTGGTTGTTTGGTTGATTTGAGTGATGATGACAGGAGAGGAGGCAGAGCTTCTGTCTCTAATTCCATATTTAATGTTGATTAAACTATATAATCGTGATGTAAATAATGTTTTGGTTTGGACGTGTGTTTCCTGTTGGTCACAGAACAATAATAAGCAAACACCCATGATGAGGTCATGTGATGATGTATTTATTCTACTTGATGACACGCTGCATTCAAATATTGGCCTAAAATCTGAACCTGTGACCAGACGTTTCTCTTCTTAATGATCAATCAAGTGTCAATATATCATCTATTGATATAAAGCAGAGGTCTTCAACAGGGGGTCCGCGACCCCTAGGGAGTCCACGGAGGGACTGCAGGGGGTCCGCAAAACCTTTGGTTGATTAGACAAAACATTTTTAAATTTTTTTTTTTTCCAAACATGAATCATTCCATTATTTGAAAAGTTCAGTATTATATGCAATACAACAGGTATGTTTATGCATGGCAGTGGCACTAATAGGCCATCACTCATGTCTGTGATCACACGTGTCTGTGATTTAATGACAAGTCTCTCAATGTGTTGATCCTTACGAGGCTTTTCATCTGGCTTACAATGTTGTCCAGGGTTCAGTTCAGAGTCTGCATTTTTCCTTTTCAAATATTTCATTAATGCAGACTCTGAACTGAACGTCACTGGTGGAACGTCACTGTCATAGACCTCCAAGTCCAAAGAACACATGTAGACTGGATGAGCTCCTGTGAACCCTTCATAGAGACCTGAAGGGTGAAGATCTGGTCCACAGAATCCACATGGATCCTCCTGGATCTGTTCTCATGAACTCAGGAGGATTCTCCTTCATAACTGTGTACTGTCCCTTTAATACCCCCCCCCTCTGTCATGCCTCCTCGTGACCTTTGACATATAAGGGCATGTCGGCATGGCAACACCTGACGTCTGTCCGTCTAAAAACAGACTGAGCTCTCACTCTGCAGCCTGAAGGCCTCCAACAGCCTCTCTGCTGCTGCTTCTGCTTTACTTCTCTCTCTTAGACTTCATCTCTTTTTATTTCGTATCCGGGTGGCTCCTCTTCCACCTCTTCCTCCTCTTCCTCCTCCTCCTCCTCTTCCTCCTCCTCTTCATCGTCATGGAGAGTCTAGAGAAGCAGCTCATCTGTCCAATCTGTCTGGAGATGTTCACCAAGCCGGTGGTCATTCTGCCCTGTCAGCACAACCTTTGTCGCAAGTGTGCCAACGACGTGTTCCAGGTGACACACTCACACACTCACACACACACTCACACACTCACACACACACTCACACACTCACACACTCACTCACACACTCACACACTCACACTCACACACACACACACTCACACACTCACACACTCACTCACACACTCACACACTCACACTCACACACACACTCACTCACACACTCACACACTCACACACTCACTCACACACTCACACACTCACACACTCACACACACACTCACACACTCACACACTCACTCACACACTCACACACTCACACTCACACACTCACACACACAC